>NW_021144868.1:172500-225000 GCF_900634775.1 Gouania willdenowi | reverse complement strand
TAATTAGTGTAATTAATGAACAGGTGTAATTAGTGTAATTAGTGAACAGGTGTAATTAGTGAACAGGTGTAATTAGTGGACAGGTGTAATTAGTGTAATTAGTGGACAGGTGTAATTAGTGTAATTAGTGAACAGGTGTAATTAGTGGACAGGTGTAATTAGTGTAATTAGTGAACAGGTGTAATTAGTGTAATTAGTGAACAGGTGTAATTAGTGGACAGGTGTAATTAGTGTAATTAGTGGACAGGTGTAATTAGTGTAATTAGTGAACAGGTGTAATTAGTGTAATTAGTGAACAGGTGTAATTAGTGTAATTAGTGAACAGGTGTAATTAGTGAACAGGTGTAATTAGTGTAATTAGTGAACAGGTGTAATTAGTGAACAGGTGTAATTAGTGAACAGGTGTAATTAGTGTAATTAGTGAACAGGTGTAATAGTGTATTAGTGGAACAGGTGTAATTAGTGGACAGGTGTAATTAGTGTAATTAGTGAACAGGTGTAATTAGTGTAATTAGTGGACAGTGTGTAATTAGGGTAATTAGTGGACAGGTGTAGTGTATGTAATTAGTGAACAGGTGTAATTAGTGTAATTAATGAACAGGTGGTAATTAGTGTAATTAGTGAACATGTAATTAGTGAACAGGTGTAATTAGTGACAGGTGTAATTAGTGTAATTAGTGAACAGGTGTAACTTATGAACAGGTGTAATTAGTGAACAGGTGTAATTAGTGTCATTAGTGAAACAGGTGTAATTAGTGTAATTAGTGAACAGGTGTATAATTAGTGTAATTAGTGAACAGGTGTAATTAGTGTAATTAATGAACAGGTGTAATTAGTGTAATTAGTGAACAGGTGTAATTAGTGAACAGGTGTAATTAGTGTAATTAATGAACAGGTGTAATTAGTGAACAGGTGTAATTAGTGAACAGGTGTAATTAGTGAACAGGTGTAATTAGTGGACAGGTGTAATTAGTGTAATTAGTGAACAGGTGTAATTAATGTAATTAGTGAACAGGTGTAATTAGTGTAATTAATGAACAGGTGTAATTAGTGTAATTAGTGAACAGGTGTAATTAGTGAACAGGTGTAATTAGTGTAATTAGTGAACAGGTGTAATTAGTGTAATTAGTGAACAGGTGTAATTAGTGTAATTAATGAACAGGTGTAATTAGTGTAATTAGTGAACAGGTGTAATTAGTGAACAGGTGCAATTAGTGGACAGGTGTAATTAGTGTAATTAGTGAACAGGTGTAATTAGTGTAATTAGTGAACAGGTGTAATTAGTGTAATTAGTGAACAGGTGTAATTAGTGTAATTAGTGAACAGGTGTAATTAGTGTAATTAATTTTCTTCACTAAGTTTCGTTTGCAACCATGAATGACTTCCTGTAGTGTTTGATCGTTACGTTGATGTTTTTCTACTGTGAGACTAAAACACGCTGTAATATTGAGTTGATTCATTGGTTCCAGTAGTTGTTTTAACAGATCTTCAGTCATGATGTTGATACATTATTATCAGACAATGTATCACATTCACTTTGTTTTGCTGCTTTATCACCAATCATCACATTGACAGAAGGTAAAGTAAGGTTTTCAGTCTGTGCCATTAATTGAACCACTTTGTACGATGCCTCCACGGCGTAGACATATTCGCCCCCCGTCACTCATGTTGTTTCTTTTTTATGACTCATATTCTCCTCATTTGTTTTCAAAGAACAATTGTCTATGTTTGGTTTGTAGATGGTGACACAGTTTACTTCAGTGTTTCTATTGACAGGGCGAGGGTTGTAAACCCAACGACAGATACTCAAGTACTTCCTTCTTTGTTTCTTTTCTGGCTCTTTTGTCTGCTCATCCTGATGATCATGATCTTCACTTAAATCAACAATAGACTTGTTTTTGCTGAGCAGCCATTGGTCCATGACTGCTACGCCGTTCATTAGTCCCCTCCCTCTTTATTTTATGAACACGTTTCAGCCGTTTTTAGCGACCTATGAAATTACTTACAATAGTTTCAGCATCTGTATATAATTCTGAGTTAAATATTGTACAACTTTAAATAATAATATTTTTCTATGAAATTCATATATTTTGTGGATGACCCCTCGTGGTACCCCTGCATTGTCCCCTGGTGGGCCGCGGACCCCACTTTGGGAAAGACTGATGTAGACGAATTAGTTCCTCAGATGATTCAAATTCATCAATTTCGAGAGACAGAACTGGGATTCTTTCTAAATTCTCCTCAATAAGTTTATTGATTTACAATAATTATACAGTCCACGTCATATGTGTGTGTATATAATGATACTATATATATAACATGCTTTAATGCACACGTTAATGGGTTTAGATACGCTGATAATAATAATAATATCCAATATGATTATTTAAATGTCTTACTGTTCCAAAGTGCGTCAGAATCTGTCTACTCAGCTCTAGCATCGTTGGTGCAATAATCAACTGATCACTTCCTGGAACTATTGTGAGGCTCCATGAGCCGCCATTGCTGTACAAAAAAACTAAACAAAAAATGGTCCATTAGCGTGAACAGAGATGTTGCAACTCTGTGGTTCAGACCTGTGAGGTCATGAGTGAACAGCCAATAGAAACAGGACCTGACATGTCAATAATGAGACCAGTGAGTGTTTGACGGTTCTATAAACCACTGGGGGGCGACACAGCTGACCCTTGACCTTTGGTGCAGGTTCCTAACCTGGTGTTCCTGGCCCTGAGTCCTGAGGAGAAGGAGTCCTGGGTCAATGCGCTCAACGTGGCCATCTTCAGAGCCAGAAACGGCGTGTTGGACCAGGTGAGCTGAGATGCCTTCAGGGACCATCGATGTGTCTACTGACAGTTCAAGCCCCTCATGTCTCGGTGCTTCCAGGTAACAGTGGACGAGGACAACGTTCTGGTCCATCCAACCAGAGACCGTGTGAAGATCCCTCACAGCCGGCGCCTGCCCTCCAGAGGACACCTTCTGTCTGTGGTATGGACAGTTCTGCTGCGTCCGCCCTACTTACCGACCTCCCTCTGAGAACCCTTTTTTCCTTCTGCAGGGTTCTTCACACAGTACGCTGATGCTGGACCTGGTTGCTGAGGAGGACTTTCCTGATGGTTCTCTGGAGTCCTGGGAGAACAGCATCAGAGTCGACCTCCAGGACGGACCGTCTGCGACTCGGACGGTGGGTGGTCGACAGCGGGCCGGCACTGATGTGTCCAAGCTTCGGGCACCGACCAAAGAAGCCAAAGTGAAGACCAGCAGCCTTCCCCGGGGAAGTGAGCGGTCCTGGGGCAAGAACCAGGACATCCCCAAGGCCCAGAAAGCTCCACAGTTTCAGGTGAGGGTTTCAAACTGAGGGCTAATCTTGGGACTAAACCGTTCAGATCCCAGAGTTCTGAACTAGACCCAAACTAAACGGGTGTCTACTTCAGTTTGTGAAGGTTTTAAAAGGTTCTGGATCCAGAGTCATAGAGGACCAGAAACATGAAACCTTAACGGTCTGTTTCCTGTTAGGTGATCCAGGCCCAGTCTTGGACGCCACAACCAGGAAAGAAGTCCAGTCCTCGGTGCCGAAGCCGCTGCGCCTCCATGGACGAGGTCCTCTCCTCCAGGTAACGTGTGGACCTTTGGTCCTGTACTGTGGACCCGTAAGTGTGGGTCTAATTTCATCCTGATGTGTCCTCACAGACCAAACCTGATTCACTCCGATCTGCGTTCGGCTCTTTGTGGTTCTGCGGCGGAGGAGGAGGAGTCAGTGGGCGGAGCACCAGTGGGTCAGCTACAGAGTCTGATCGCTCAGAGGATGCAGAGAGCTCAGGAACTGCTAGAGGAGCTCAGACTGCAGGTGTGTGTCTGTGTGTGCAGGTTATTGTGTGTTCTGTACGGTTGGGGGTGGGGCCATCTCACAGTTAACATTTGATTGGCAGGAAATGCAGAAGGCCAAGGTTGACAGAGAGCGAGGGGGCGGGTCTCTGTATCTGAAGAGCGTTGACTTGCCCCGCCTCCACCACCTGAAGGAATGTGAGTCTCCCAGGTATGTGTGTGTTAGTGTGTAGTCATGTTTGTGTGTGTTAGTGTGTATTAACGTGTGTATGTGTGTTTAGGGTCAGAGGTCGCAAAGGTCGGTCCAAAGGAAGCCCCTCCCCTCGGCCCGTCCACTCTTCAAGCCCCACCTCCTTTAGGGCAGATCCTGCTGCTTTTGACTACGCCCCCTACGGGCTGCAGTCTCCACCCCCTCCTCAGGAACAGGAAGTGGACAGTCGGCGGGCGGAGGCAGAGCGCCTCCTACAGGAAGCGGTGAGCTCCTGGAAGGAAGCACAGGAAGTGCTGCAGGAAGTGAAGGAGCTGCAGAGCCGGACTCTGAGGAGGAAGCGCCGCGCCGCCTACCAGGAAATGACATCAGCTGTGGAAGGAAGTGATATGGCAGGAAGTAACATGCCAGCCTCACCGGCGTCCCCCGAGAACGAAGGCCAATCAGAGACGCCCTGACCAGGTCCTCCTCAGGTTCTTCTTCTTTGGTTTTTCTTAGACTTTTGTAACTTTTCTACCAACAGGAAGCCACTGTGTTTGGGGCGGGGCTTATTATAGCACTAAAGACCTCCTGATGGGTGGAGCTCTCAGCCAATCACCAGCCAGCACTCAGAGAGCTCAGCCACTGACGGAAGGCAAGACACTGAGACTGACCTCACTTCCTGTTTGCACTGCTCCCTCACTTCCTGTTTGCACGTCTTCCTTCCTGTTTGAGTCGCAGCACTCTGATCACTGTCAGTCATTGATTTCTAATTGTTATGCAGCCGTGCATTGTGGGTAATATTTCAATAAAAGATTTTTCAGGGATTCAAGCTTTTGTTTCACAAAAGGGGTGGGGCTTATTAGGGACACATCACATGACCCAATTAATCAATTATTAATTTAATTTATTAAATTAACATCAGAGGGGTGGAGTCAGTGAGGCGTGACATCAGCAGATGTAGGTCAGCGCGCACACACCATGGTCTACTGATGACTCATCATAGTGTGTGTGTGTTACATGGTGACCCTTAGGCATGTGTGTGTGTGTGAGATCTATTTAGAGCTGCAGAATCACTGAGATCAATTATTCATACCCAGTCTGCCTCTGTGTGTGTGTGTGTGTGTGTGTGTGTGTGTGTGTGTGTGTGTGTGTGTGTGTGTGTGTGTGTGTGTGTGTGTGTGTGTGTGTGTGTGTGTGTGTGTGTGTGTGTGGGGGGGGGGCTTTGAGTCACACACATTTTTTATGGGGAGAGATTTGTCTTAAAAATATTCACAAATACATTCACAATTTTCACACGTTTTCTCATTTATGTGAGTATTTATCATGAATAATCATGTGTAAATCTTAAAGTGTGCCTGTGGATTGAGCAAAGTGCACACACACACACACACACACGCACGCACACACGCACACACACAATGAAAAAAGCACCTGTAAATCATGTATTTGTGGATATTAAGACAAATCTCTCCCCATAGTTTTTGACTCAACCATGAGGTGATCATGTGACCATAGTGATGTAATAGTGACATCATCACCTGTGAACAGCACCCCTTCCTGTAGCATGTTAGTAAATAAATAGATATAAAGTAATACTTTAATAGTAATCCTTTAATGTGATTTACCTTCAGTTATGTGAATAAAAGTCAAGGAGTTTCTCAGCCTGTTAGCATGTTAGCATAGAGGAACAGTTATTAATAACAATGACCATCTCTATGGTTCAGTGTCACATCCACCAACGAGTGAGAGAGGGACACGCCCACTGTCTGATAATAGGTCAGGAGGCGGGGCTTCATAGTGACTGAATCATCAGTTAAACACACAAAGTAAATCATAAAGACAAGTTTGTGATCAGAGCACACACTTTATCATCATCATTAGAAAAATAACATTTCATATGTACACAACCAAGATACCTGGGGGGGGGGGGGGGGGGGTTAAAGTCTCCATTCCGTCCTTAAGAGCCCACCTCTGCCCCTCCCCCACTCTCCACCAGCGTCACCTGCCCCTCCTCCCCCTCCATGATGATGCCCCCCTCCTGCAGCACCACCATCTCCCCAGGCTCCTCCTCCTCATCCCCCCCAACCACCTCCTCAGAGGTGGGGGTCTTACTCTGAGCCATGGCCTCCAGCTTGATGCGGTACTGCTCAGCTTCCTGTTCCTTCCTCAGCAGCTGCTGACGGTACTCCTGGGCCTTCCTGTTGGCCTCCAGGAGCTGACGCTGGAGCAGCTCCTTTACACACACACACATTACACATTACACACACACACTCATATTACACATTACACACACACACTACACATTACACACACATATTACACATTACACACACACACTACACATTACACACACATTACACACACACAGCATTTGAAGCTAGTAATCAAGCTAATGCTAATGCTAGC
Source organism: Gouania willdenowi (assembly GCF_900634775.1). Classification (NCBI taxonomy): domain Eukaryota; kingdom Metazoa; phylum Chordata; class Actinopteri; order Blenniiformes; family Gobiesocidae; genus Gouania; species Gouania willdenowi. The sequence continues at coordinate 218,582 of NW_021144868.1, read as the reverse complement.
GTAAACAGAGCCAGTTGTGTGAAAAGATCAAAGTTACTATGAATAAAAAGCTTCCACTAATTTATAAGTGACTGTAATAATAAAACAAATAACCTGAGTCATGTTTATTCTGTTATTACAATTTGACTTAAAAAAACGTTACACATGATACACTTTATTATTTAGCTGTTATTTTTATAATAATATTTTTATATTTAAATATACACAAAGCTGCTGCATTTGGACATTTTTTATTTTTGTACCACAAAAAAACTTAAAACATAGGACACTTTATTAGTGATTTAAGATGTCTTGTTAGTTTGTCCTGTAGATTATTATTATTATATCATCTACCCCAAACCCTGTGATTTTCTTTATTTGTAAAAATAAATGATAAAAATGTGTTTATTTTCCTTTCATTAGCACCCCCTGTAGTGCCCCCTAGGGGTACACGTACCCTCATTTGAGAAGCACTGACAGATCACAGTTGGTTAACGATGGGTTAGGTGGGCGTGTCTCACCGTCTCTCCATTGTCGTTATTGGATGCCTCCAGCTTCCTCTTCCTGGTGGGCGGAGCCTGCGTCTCCTCCGTCACCACCTCCTCTGTCACAGCATTAGCCGGCACCGCTAGCACTGGGATCACACACACACAAGCATCCTTACTTTATATCTCACACACAGGAGACCCCGCCCCCTCAAGCCCCGCCCTACTCTGCTGTCCATGCTGCATGGTGACGAAGAAGGGCTGACTCATGCCTCCTGACGTCTGCAGGTTCCCGTGTTGGTCGGTGACGATGGTGATGACCCTCTGACCGCTCTCGTTGACCACGGCGGCGTGTTGGATGTTAGAGTCCAGGGCGCTGGCTGCCAATGCCTCCTCTGAGTCACCTGGAGGGTCAAAGGTCACACACTATAACAAACACATCAGCTTTAATATTGATCAGTGCCTGTGTGGCGGCCATCTTGGTACAGGACTAGTGGTGATAGATCCACACAGGTTGTTACAATAGAGTGGAATAGATTGTTTCTGATCATATTTATTTATCTTTATCTGTTACATCAGAACAATCTGATTTTGGGCTGTTTTTGCACATCCAACTCAATTAAACTTATCTCCTGAAAACTCTTAAACCAGAGTTTTTCAACCTTTTTCAGGTTGTCCAGAGACAGTTTAGTAACACATTACACAACATTCATACAGTCACAGCTATAGTTACAATTAATCATGGACCATATGACGATACATATTTTGGGAGCGGTAGAAAAGTGTCAATCGTGCTATTTCTGTTCTATCGTTTCTAACCTAATTTTATCAATTATTAAAGTAAATATTACATGAATTAGGCTACGACAAATGTATTATATAAACTTACAGTACGCATTGCATAGTGACAAGACAACAATAAGTAATAAACAAGAATAAAAAATAACTTTTTTGCAAAGAAGCTCCGTCTTGTGGTTTTACGACATGACGCTTTATTCCATGAGGGTTATTTAATCATAAAAACCATATTATGGTTTATTTGTTGACCTGTTATAACAAAGAGCTGCCCACATTATTTATTATTATTATTTATCAAACAGTCTGTACCTCTACTCCTGCACACTTAAAAACATCATGTAATGCACTCTTTTTCAACCTTGGGGTGATGACCCCATGTGCGGTCGGCTGGGTTTCAAATGGGGTCCCCTGAAAAGTCCAATTTATAACATACTGATTAAAAATACATTTTAAAATGTTTTAATTATTATTCTTGTTTATATTATAACACCACACACAAAACAATCTTAAACAATTGCATTATTTCACTTTATGAAACATAAATCAAGTTTAAACTTTATTGTGATATATTGTTATCATGATATAAAATAGTCCATATTGTGATATAATTTTTTCCATATTGCCCAGCACTAGTTACAATTAACAATTCCTCCAACATGTGGCGTTTAGCATCAGATGATTGGTTATATATTAATATTTACCAATACACATATACATTTATAGATCACATAAAACTAAGGTTGTAATGATTATACAACATAATCCATAATGTTGACTACAAAAATGAGTCGACAAGTCGTTTAATCTTGTAAATAAATGATTAAATACACAGTATTAATATATATTATATATAGATAAACCTGCTGTTTTAGAACATCACTCCTTCACCAGAGAGAAAAACAATGGTGAACTTTGGCAAAGGTTTTCATCAGGTTGGGGGTGGAGTCCATGGGTGGAGTTACCAGCGAAGGGGAGGAGATTTTCTCTGTGTTATCAGACTTTAACAGACAACAAACAACTGGATGGTTTTATTTCATATTATCTCATATGTGATTAAAACTGCAAAAGGGGATTTTTCATAACACGTCCCCTTTGATGTTTTCTTTCAGTGTTTTTAACCTAAATTTGTTATTTTCTTGAATAGATCAATTAATGTCACATGGCCCTGTACATCTGTTTTTATTAGTCTTTAGGTGTTTATACATGTTCATCAGAATTATAAAACGATTAACTAATGATCAATAAGTCTGTCCTTTATCTTTAACCATGTGACAAACATACAGTGTGTACAGAAAGACTTCTTTAAATGTTTCACTTTGTTTTATTGCAGACATTTGTTAAAATAAAAAAAGTTGATTTTATTTCTCATTAATGCACACTCAGCACCACATCTAGACAGAAATGTAGAAATGTATTAAAAAAGAAAAAAATGAAATATCACATGGTCATAAGTATTCAGACCCTTTGCTCAGTATTGAGTAGAAACATCTGAGCTCGTACAGCCATGAGTCTTCTTGGGAACGATGCAACATATCACTTAGAATTAACACCAAACAGTTCAACCTTGGTCTGATCAGAGAATCTTATTTCTCATAATCTGGGAGTCGTTCATGTGTTTTTGTTAAACTCTATGCAGGCTTTCATATGTCTTGCTCTGAGGAGAAGCTTCCATTGGGCCACTCTACCATAAAGCCCTGACTGGTGGAGGGCTGCAGTGATAGTTGACTTTGTGGAACTTTCTTCTATCTTCATACTGCATCTCTGGAGCTCAGCCACAGTGATCTTTGGGTTCTTCTTTACCTCTCTCACCAAGGCTCTTCTCCCACGATTGTTCAGTTTATCTGGACGACCAGGTCTAGGAAGAGTTCTGGTGGTTCCAAACTTCTTCTATTTAAGGATTATGGAGGCCACTGTGCTCTTAGGAACCTTTTTTTTTTTTTTTTTTTTTGAGTGAAGAACCCACTTTATTTTACAAATACAGCCATTTTACTTCAGAGGGATGAAACGAGAAGAGTGCGTGGCTCCAATACCAGGAAGACCGTGCTTCACTGGTTTGTAGGTGATGGAGAATTCTCCCAGATAGTGGCCACACATCTCAGGCTTGATTTCCACCTGATTGAACGTCTTGCCGTTGTACACTCCCACCATAGAGCCCACCATCTCGGGGAGGATGACCATGTCCCTCAGGTGGGTCTTTACCACCTCTGGTTTCTCCATGGGCGGAGCCTCTTTCTTGGCCTTACGCAGGCGCTTGAGGAGCGACTGCTGCTTACGGCGCAGACCTCTGTTCAGCCTCCTCCTGTGACGAGCGCAATACAGCTGCATCAGCTGCTCATAGGACATGTCCAGGAGCTGGTCCAGGTCCACCCCTCTGTAGGTGAACTTCCTGAAGGTTCGCTTCTTCTTGATTTCAGTGTCCGCCATCTTGCCTGAAGTTCCGGGAGGAAAGAACGCGCTCAACCTGAAGTGCTGCAGAAATTCTTCTGTAACCATGTCCAGATCTTTGTCTTACTATAATTCTGTCTCTGAGCTCCTTGGGCAGTTCCTTCAACCTCATGATTGTCATTTGCTCTGACATGCACTGTGAGCTGTAAGGTCTTATATAGACAGATGTAGCCTTTAATAATCAATCAATCAGTTTCATTAAACACAGCTGGACTCCAAGGAGCATCAGAAGAAATGTACAGTATGAGTTAAATATGTGTCACAGCAAAGTGTCTGAATACTTATGACCATGTGATATTTCACTTTTTATTTTAATACATTTACAATCATTTCTATATTTCTGTTTTTTCTGTCCAGATGTGGTGCTGAGTGTGCATTAATGAGAAATAAAATAAGCTTTTTTATTTCAACAAATGTCTGCAACAAAGAGTGAAACATTTAAAGAGGTCTGAATACTTTCTGTACACACTATGTTTGATTAATACTGGTTATGTTTAAACAACACAGTGATGTGGCCCCGACCCAAAGGTTGAAAAACCCTGCCATAAACACTGCTAGGTGTGTGTTTGTGTGTGTGTGTGAGACCTTGCTGGGCCTTGTTCAGTAGCTCTGTGAGGTTAACGACCCCCCCCTGAATGGAGGGGATCCCCTGGATGATGAACTGGGGCTGGTTCCCCCCTCCACTGGTCTCCACGCTCACATGGTTCATGTTCACCTGGTTCTGCATGCCCTCCTACACACACACACACACACACACACACACACACACACACACACACACACACACACACACACACACACACACACACACACACACACACACACACACACACACACACACACACACACACACACACACACACACACACACACACACACACACACACACACACCACACACAGCTTAATTGAATTGTAATTGAGTTCAGGTAATTGACATGTAAATGATATAAAACCTGGAATTTACAATTTAAATAAAGGCTAAACTCTGGAATCATGTTATGGTTCTATGATAAACGTAGATATACATTAACGATACATAGTTTATGATTAAAATGTGTTTCAGATCGACTTTTCCCACGACCTAAAGTTCTCTTTAGGATCATTTAACCATTTAAAATAATATAAATCTATAGATGTACTGACAGATACACACCATAAATATTAATACCAATATATTCATTGATCAGAAAGCCTAACAAGGTAATCAATAGATGAGAAACTAATTAGATGATAGATAATATTTATTAGTGTATTTCACAGCTGGGTCAAACTGAGCCATTAGCATTAGAGATGCTAACAGAAAGCTAACACAAGAGGAAGGTTACATTTAATATGGATTATTTATTAAAAGTTCACTAATTGGGATTAATTGTAATTGCACTTTAGTAATTGAGAATGTAATTGTAATTGAATTTCAGGGAGGGACACAATAATTGTAAATTTAATTGTCATTGAAAAAAATGCTGGTCACTGTAATCGTATTTGAGTTGTAATTGAACATGGTTAGCATGTTAGCGTGTGTTAGCATGTTAGTGTGTGTTAGCATATTAATGTGTGTTAGCGTGTTATAGTGTGTTAGCGTGTTATAGTGTGTTAGGAAATGTTAGCATGTTAGTATGTGTTAACATGTTAGTGTGTGTTAGCATGTGAGTGTGTGTTAGCATGTTAACTTGCGTTAGCATGTTAGCGTGTGGTAGCATGTGTTAATGTGTGTTAGCATGTTAATGTGTGTTAGAGTGTGTTAGCGTGTTATAGTGTGTTAGCTTGTTAGCATGTGTTAATGTGTGTTAGCATGTTAATGTGTGTTAGCATGTTATAGTGTGTTAGCTTGTTAGCATGTGTTAGGATATGTTAGTGTGTTAGCATGTTAGTGTTTGTTAGCATATTAGTGTGTGTTAGCATGTTAACTTGCGTTAGCATGTTAACTTGCGTTAGCCTGTGTTACCGTGTTAGGGTGTGTTAGATTGTTAGCGTGTTTTAGCACGTTAGTGTGTGTTAGCATATGTTAGCGTGCTGACCTGCAGCAGCAGCATCAGCTCAGTGTTCTGGATGTCTGCGGCGATGTCGAATGGCGTCTTGTCAAACTTGCTGAGCGCGTGCACGTCGGCGCCGTGCTTGATAAGCGTCTCGGCCACATTTTGGTGGCCGTGCTGAGCAGCCCAGTGCAGTGCTGTCATCTTCAGCATGTCTTTGGCGTTGATGTCGGCGCCGCTCTGAGAGGAGGAAGGAAACAGCGTCAGCGGCGGTTTATAAATGGGAGGGACACACACACTCACCCTGACCAGCAGCTCCACAATCACAGAGTGGCCCTCGGCCGCCGCCATGTGCAGTGGGGTCCGGTCCACTTTGGTGCGAGCGTCACGGCTGACTCCGGCCCTCAGCAGGACGTCAGCGGTGGAGTAGTGACCGTGCTGAGCAGCCAGGTGCAGAGGAGACGTACCCAGCTGTAAAACCAGGGGGAGCGGTTTATTCAGTGACATCATCACTGTGACATCATCAGAGAGGGGAGGGGTCACGTGACTCACCCAGTCAGTGGTGAAGGGCGCTCCGTTGGCCATCAGGTTTCTGACCTCATCGTCTTGACCTTTACGCGCCGCGTCCAGCAGACGCTTCCCCAGGTCCACCAACGACATCTGACACACAATCTGACACACACACATAATCACACACACATAATCACACAGAAATGTCAATTCTCTACAAGAATAAGTTCATTTATTATTTCGTATAATTTATTTATAAAGCACTTTTTGCAGATAAAATCACAAAGTGCTGTACAGAGCTAATAATAATAAAATAATAAAACATGTACATAAACATCCTAACAGCATCATCATTAAAGGATAATAATAATTAAAATCCAGTAACTAAAAGCTTTTCTGTAAAGTAAAGTCTTCAACAGTTTTTAAAAGTAACCACACAGTTGATCTCCCTGAGAGACTGGTGCAGGTTATTCCAGAGTCTGGAACACCAGGTCTCCTCTGGTTTTACATTTAGTTTTAGGGTCTTTAGGAGACCCTGGTCTGTAGACCTGTGTAGGGGTACAACAAGTCTGACATATATTGAGGGGTCTGACCATGTAACGCTCAGAAAGACAGAACTAATATTTTATAGATTATTCTAAACTTAACTAGAACCCAGTGTAACGACCAGAGTCAGCGACATCATCACGTCACTAGAAACTTTCAGAAGATCAGTTTCAGTGGACTGATCTAAAACCAGATTAATATTTATCATAAAAACCACGCTACAGCAGGGGATTCTCAACCTCAACCCCATTTGGTCCTTTTTCTACAACTACATTAAATTCATCATATTTTAACTTATTTTCATCACTTTTTCTTTTCATATTTTTGCTCCTTTTAATGTATTTTTGCTCCATTTCTACATCACATTTTAATGACTTTTCTACACATTTTTCCACTTTCCAGACATGTTCATCACTTATAAACCATTTCTACCACTTTTACACCTAATGTCACATATGTTGACCTATTATTGTCACTTTTAACCTCTTTTCACCATATTTCATCATTATTTTTTGCCAATTTAACCACATTCACCATTTTTCATGTCCATTATTTTGGAGCTTTCCCCCAACTTTCTCTCTGTTTTTATCCTCTAATTTACAACTTTTACCAATTTATGTGGTTTTTAAGAACGTCATTTTACCACCTTTTTGGTCACTTTGAACCATTTTATTAGTGATTAAAACCAGGATTTCTATCTTTAAGATGATTATAATAATAATAATAAACATTCCTGGATAACAGTGGATATTATTCAGATGAATAAATAAATGTGGTTATCACAGATTCATAGAACAATGGACCATCATTTTACTGACTTTATCGATGGACCCCAAAAATCTCTCCTTTATTCCCCCTCATAGATGGTCCTGTCTCCACATGACTGTTCTTCAATGTTCATGTCTGTGTTAAACCACCTTCAGCTACAGTGGGGGTCCCTGCTCTCTGGGACCTTTATTTTGGAGGGTCCCTGCTCTATGGGACCTTTATTTTTGGAGGGTCCCCGCTCTCTGGGACCTTTATTTTGGAGGGTCCCCGCTCTCTGGGACCTTTATTTTGGAGGGTCACGGACTCTGGCGACCCTAAATGGGGTTCTGACCCAAAGATTGAGAAACCCTGCTATGCACAGACCGCTGCTGTGTCTGTGTGCTGCCTCTATCAGTCACCACCGGTTACTGCGCTATGTCCGATAACGGAACCCGCAGCCGTACACAGAGTTCTAACGGTAACCGGACGGAGAAGAACGAGGAGTCATTTAACGAGCCTTCGGACACAAAGTCCGCAGTGAACCTTCGGTACAACACCGGCCCCGGTGTTACCGGATCGGAAACCGTTTCACACGTGCACACAGAGACAGAAGCCCAGGACGGCTTCACCGGAGAGAGAACCGGGACAACAACCGGAAAACCTCACCATGAACGGAGCAGCAGTCGGCGCGTGCTCGTCGTTAACCGCTCGTGCCCTGTTACCGTTGTTTACAGCAGGAAGTTAGCAGGAAGCCGTGAAGAAGTCCTTCACAATAAGAGTAAACAGAAAAAGTATTTTACTGTCACTATAAAATACGGGTTTAGTTTTGATTTCTCACCATTTACAATTAAATTCACAAAAATAGTTACATTTAAAAATATAACCAACAACAATGATCACTTATAATCCCTGCATCACTTCATAAATTGACTGTTCTAAACAAACTCAGACACAATTTTCCTTCAGCAATGAGAATATTTCCATCTACGTCACAAGAGGATGAGAGCGTTTGGAAGGAAAATGAAACAGTATCTGCTCAAAATGCTGAGAAAGTCCTGAAGCGTCTGTGTGTGGTCGTTTTATTCTGACGGTCCAGAGATGAGCCTGTTCCTTAGCTCCCAGCTAGCCGTTAGCTCCGTGTAATAATCGGTGTTTTACGGTCTTCTTACCGCAGCTCTGACGGTTCTCCCTCCGGTCGCTCACAGGTGGACAAACAGCGGCTGGTTTGTGAAGAACGGCCGGTAAAAATCAGATTTTACTACTTAGTCTCAAACAAAGATGGCGGACTGTGGCGTCGAGGGCGGAGGCGGGAAAAAAGACCCCAGAAATACACGCGAGAACAGACGAGACTTCACAAGAATGGCACCACATCGCCGCCATTAAAAACAAGCATTTATTACTTAAACTCTGTGTAGGCGTTAATTAAGAAAATAAAAACATCGATTCGTCCATATAATAGATCGTGTTTATATCTATGTTCTGTTCTATATCTACTATATTGATTCTTATTGGTCAACAGATAATTAATTATTTTAACCCCCACAGAAATAATGTGAAAAATGCAAAATGAGGTCCTGTTTCTTCACTCTGTCAATGTTTGTTTTTGTCTTATTGTTGTTTTGTTTTGGTAGAACACAGTAAGTGTTTTCTAATCCTGAGAGTGTCAGAATAAGAGCACGACCACAAACAGCTTTGAAACATTTTATTGTTGACAGCTTCACACAGGTGAGACCCGCTCCCTCACAGCAGCACGTAAACAAATAAATAAATAAATAAATAAAACAATATTGTGGACGGCAACAAAAAAGGCACAGAAAGGACAAAATAAATAAACTCACCAATCGTCCAATCAGACGATCACAAACTGTGAAAAACTGATACTTCGGACTAAACCAGACTTTACCAAACCAGCCTCACTCAGAATGGACTAGACAAGACTAAACCATGTGTGGTCAGTCTGATTGGATGGTGACATCAGCCTGTGAGCAGAGCGGGAATCAAACCAACTCTGACAGGAAGTCATGTGACTCAGAGTAGCAGGTTGAGGTCAGCGAGCAGTGCGTCCACATCGGCCAGAGGAGTTCTCCAGAAGTTAAAGGAGGAGAACTCTGAGAGCTCCGCCTGCTGGAGACAACAAACAAACTATGATTAGCAATGACACGACCAACTCACTAATTAACTAACTAACCCAGGGGTCTGCAACCTGTGGCTCTGGGGCCTAATGTGGCCCTTTGACTCTTATACAATGGCTCCCTATAGCTTTAAAAAAAACTATTGAAATAAATAGTTATTTTTTTACAGAGTCTATTAATGATTAATGACAAATAAAATCATGATATAACAATGTATTAACCTAAAATAAATCACGTTGTACAATGACTCAGCACATTCCTACAACATCTACAGACCATCAACTTTCCTCCACCTGTGACTAACCTTAAGTTTTAAATCCCTGGTAAGAAACTAAACCAACAAAAACACTATTTCTGGAAGAAAATACAGATTTTAATTGTGTGGGAACAGATTCATTTAACCACCAATGTACAGGTTAAATATGTATGTTTTATGAAATGAGTAATTAGCATGTGTTGATCACATGATCATGTGTTATTATATTCATTAAAAAGATTAAATCGGGGCTTTCGCCTTTAATTGACCATGTAATGTTAGTACATTAATGGAATTTGTCCTCTGCATTTAACCCATCCCTGAGGAGCAGTCGGCAGCCATTTTTGCGGCGCCTGGGGAGCAGTTCAGGGTTAAGGGACTTGCTCAACATCTCACAGTGATGCCCAGGTGAGGCTTGAACCGGCAACCCTCCGATTACAAGCCCAGCGTCCTTAACCACTAGGCTTTCATATACATTAACTATAAAAATCTACTTTATAAACATTGTGTTCATGTAAACTGAGATGTGTAAGAATTTGTAGATAAAGATACTGTTTTATTTATTTTATTTTAAACTATTTTTAAGTTTCCATTTACATGATCAATATAAATCACATGAAATCAAACATTATTCTATATAATTCTAACTGTATATAATGTAATCCACTGTATTGTCTTCATAGAGAAGGTCTTTATGGCTCCAGGAGGACTTTAATCCAGGTGAGATGAGGTTAAATGGTTCCTTGTAGAGTAAAGGTTACAGACCCCTGACCTAACTAAACATACTAACTAACTAACTAACCTAAACTAATACTAACTAATACTAACCTAAACTAATACTAACTAACTAACCTAAACTAATACTAACTAACTAACCTAAACTAATACTAACTAACTAACCTAAACTAATACTAACTAACTAACCTAAACTAATACTAACTAACTAACCTAAACTAATACTAACTAACTAATACTAACTAACCTAAACTAATACTAACTAACTAACCTAAACTAATACTAACTAACTAATACTAACTAACCTAAACTAATACTAACTAACTAACCTAAACTAATACTAACTAACTAACCTAAACTAATACTAACTAACTAACCTAAACTAATACTAATACTAACTAACTAACCTAAACTAATACTAATACTAACTAACTAACCTAAACTAATACTAACTAACTCACCTAAACTAATACTAACTAACTCACCTAAACTAATACTAACTAACTAACCTAAACTAATACTAACTAACCTAAACTAATACTAACTAACTAACTAACCTAAACTAATACTAACTAACTAACCTAAACTAATACTAACTAACTAATACTAACTAACTAACCTAAACTAATACTAACTAACCTAAACTAATACTAACTAACTCACCTAAACTAATACTAACTAACTAACCTAAACTAATACTAACTAACCTAAACTAATACTAACTAACTAACCTAAACTAATACTAACTAACTAATACTAACTAACTAACCTAAACTAATACTAACTAACTAACCTAAACTAATACTAACTAACTAACCTAAACTAATACTAACTAACTAACCTAAACTAATACTAACTAACTAACCTAAAGTAATACTAACTAACTAACCTAAACTAATACTAACTAACTAACCTAAACTAATACTAACTAACTGCTCCTCACTACACTTTGGACATCTCTGTTTTCCTCTACACATCGCTGCCATGTGTTCAAACCTCTGACACCTGAGGGGAGGGGGTACATAAGCCCCCCCCACTGGGTCACTCATGTGTCCTATCATTATCCTCAGAGAGAGAACCTCCCCTTCAAACTGTATAATCTCTACATTCCTCTAATCTATTTTTCCAACTCCTCCTTAAATACAATCCCAGATGTCACTCCTCATGTTATTTTATTTCCTCCAATCACATACGTTCCTTCAACACACACTCCTCATTTTCATTACCTCATCCTTTTGTTTCTTTGTTTTACAAATAATCACAAACTACCATCCCTCATAAACTTCATCTCCATCTCTCCTACTTTACTTTTTAACTCTTTGTGTAACATTAACGGACTCGTACAAACACCTGTGCACCCCTCGACTGTAACTTCAGCTTTACTTTGACTCAACTTTGTTGTGTTATTGTTCTGACCACCTCCTCTGTGTCCTCACCACTGCTTTCTTCTAAGTCCCGTTTATTCCTACTTGAGTCTGTATTTGTTTCCTCCTCTGACTCCAACATTAAACGAGCAGAGCAGCGTATTCTTCTTCTTTGTGGGTTTGTTATGGTGGTTGACATCCATCTAAAATACCTAACCTAAACTAACCTAAACTAACCTAAACTAACCTAAACTAACTAGCTGCAGGAAACAAAGGAGTCACCTCGCCCCTCCCCTTCACTATGGGGTCCTTTCCTGCGATGCCATTGGTCGAGAGGCCGTCAGTCAAACCCAGCTCCTTCAGCTCAGACAGATCAAGCTCTGGGATTGGCTGCCTCCAGAACAGGAAGGAGTCGTATTGGCTGTTAGATTTCTGCATTGTTCTCAGTCTGAAACAAACAAACAAAGATGCTTAAAAACCAGCTTTAGACAGACTTCATCGTTATACCTGGTAGTGACTCCTTAAAGCTGAACCACACAATAACACCCAGCACTGCTTCCTGTCGTTAGAGTGGGTCATAAGATCACATGATCACCAGTTGAACCCTAACACTAACTGGCCTGACAGCAGCTCAGCCAATCAGCTGTCAGTGTTTAGGATAAGTGAGCAAAGAGAACGCTGAGACCCAGCAGACCTCAGATGCAGAGGTGTTTTCTTCTGTCTCCATCATTTCAGTGATATACTGTATATGTCCATCAATCAGAATTGCAGAGAACCGCCTTCCTGGGCTGCTGACCAATCAGAGATGGTTACAGGACACACGCTTGTATGCACTGCAGCGAGTCTGTGAGTGCGTTAACAACTACACTAAGGTTTATAAAATACACGTTAATGGAACAATGAAAAATTAATCTACTGTTGAACACAGAAATGAACAGAATGGGTTTAAACGCCGTCACCGTGGGAAAAAGGACATTTTTTTAAAATGAGGAAATGTTCTTCACTCTCTGGACGTTTCAAACACCACCTAAACATCGTACTGGCAAAAAACTACACTAACCATCACTGACTCCTAAACCAGAGCCACCAGTGCCTGTTTAACTTTAATGTGTCTGTGAACCTCCGTCTGTTTCTCATGTAGCGCTGCATCACTCCATGAAAACATGAGTCAGCATTAATCATCTTCACCTGCTCAGAGCGTTTAAACATCTCATCAGCTACAGAAGATCTGTGGATAAAGTTGTTCTGTTGTTGTGGACGAGATCATCAATACCAGTGATTGTAGAGTCTGAAACATCATAGATTATTGATCACTTCTGATACTGTAAATATTCTGACCCCTAGTGGTGAAAAACACTTCTCACATGTGATGTGTTGCACATTTATTTTTGTTTAATAATTATGGTCTGGAATGATGTCATCAGGATCATTTAAATTAGGTTAATTTAAATTAGGTTGATCAAAACTTAAATCAATAAACCTGATCAGATTCAGTAAATCATTGATCTCTGAGTATCAATGCTGCTCTGTTCCATCTTTATATATAAATAATTAAAAAGGAACAGTCAGAAGAATCCATGTCACTACAACTAATATCTACCTTTTAATTGTATCTTACTTTATTTTTGACATACATTTTTGTTTAATTATGGGTTTTTTATTTATTAGTATTTTGTTTCCTCACAGGAATATTTTCTGAAAAAAATTTAATAATATTTCTAAAAAATGGAATAAAAAAAAATGATGTGGAAAACAGAATTTGGGGAAAAAAATTTAATGCATATACATTTAAATGTACAAAATATTTTTTTAAAACGTAAATTGAATCGAAATTGCAATATCTGTCAGAAAAATCACAATTAGGTTTTTTTTGTCATAAATGGTACAGCTCTAGTTTCCATGGCAACTGGGAGTGGCTATTCCAGTTAGATCCTGGATTAACTGAGACGGACTCTCAGATTAAACCTAGAAACAAACTCACAGGAAATGATCCTAATGTGGAGGAAACAGTAAAACAGACAAAAATACACTAAATAGGTTCAAATACTGAAAACAGTTCAGTTGAAATTATAAACACACAAAGGAAAAGAAAGGTGGGAGTCAGGGGGAATGAAGAAGAGTTAGTTTAAATAACTAAACATTGAAATGTATGTTAATCTGGGGAAAAATAATAAATGTGAAGTTTGGTGGAAAAGTGTAGAAATGTGGCAAGAAAGATAACAATTTAGCACCATTAGCTGAATGCTAACCGCCGTAAAACAAGAAGTAAATTACCCCAAACGTACAAAACAACCATGAAACTATCAAAACGAGTCCAGACATGCAAACAATTACAAAACATTTACACAAAATGACCAGAACAAAAACACACAGTGACAGAAAAAGATCAAATTAAACCATAAACACATAAAATGACACAAACATAGAAAAAGAAGTGAAAAATAAACAAAAATAACCATACGTACAGAACAACAATGTAAAAACACAAAATGAGTTGATAAACACACACAGCTGCTGTTGTGGTGATGCTGTGATCTGATTGGTCGCTTCAATTGTTTATAGAAATATTTATTATGACATAAATGACGAGATAAACATATTTTGGAGCATTTTTAGTGGCTGTGACCAAAGGAATTCTTTTTATTCTAATATTGACATAAATGTTGATCACGTGACCCAGTGATCAGATCAATCCCATGCTTTCTGGCCCCGCCCCCTGTGATATAAACGCGTCTGTCCTCATTGGTAAAGTGTTTGTGCTGACGTGTTGTGGATCTGATGGTGAGATGGTTTATTTTCAGACCAGATCATTCTATGATCGGGTCACAGCGGGGGGCGGGGCCAACGCCCACGCCACAGTCCCAGAAAAATCACATTAAATGTAATCACAGTCTCACTAAATCACAATAAATCACCGTTCGTTCCACACTCTACAATCACATTAAATCACAGTAAAAAAAAAAGAGATTGATGCGTAATAATTAGAGCAGTGACGTCACTAACCGTTTATCTCTTAATAAATATAAACACACACGCATGTTACACAGCCGTAGTGTGTGTGTGTGTGTGTGTGTGTTACCTGTTCTGTTCGTGTTTAAACTCCTTGTGTTGCTTTTCTGTAATGCCGCAGTCGCAGTCCGCTCTGCGCATGCGTAGACCCAGCCCTCTCTTTTCTTCTTCTTTCTTGTGTTTTATGGCCGTTATCAAACAAAACGTGCGTTACCGCCACCTACTGTTTATAAGTGATCATAGCTTAAGGAGTTAAATCATAATAAAATAAATAATTATACACTAGATTCCATCCTGACTAACTTTACCTTTATTCTACAACATGTTTTCACCATAACAGACATCATGTCTCTGTTCCTTTCACAATAATATTCATCTTCTCCGTCTAATGTTCAGTTTATCACATATATAATAAACAACACTAATCTATTCTTTCTCTGGTTCATTTCCACTATCACTGTTTTTATCTGATCCTGACTTTTACTTCTGTTACACTTTAATCTGTGACGTCTCTCTTCTTTTCCCTTCTGAACTCTTGTAACTGACTCAGCACTAAATCTTTTGTATTTCATCCACTTCCTTTGTTTTTTCTCACGTTTTCTATCCATAACACGGTGTTCACTCCCACAGTTACTACATCTCAGTTGTACGTCACTGTGGACATTTCTGTTTTCCTCTGCACACATCAGTCACGTGTCTGTGTGCGTGTGTGTGTGTGTGTGTGTGCGTGTGTACGTGCGTGTGTGTGCGTGTGTGTGTGTGTACATAAGGCTTATTGTTTGTTTATGTTGTATGTTTTTCTGATTAAAATATCAGTTTTTTTTACTGTGACCGTCTAAATATTAGTGTTATTTTATTTATTTCCTAAATATTAGTATTAAACGATGAATACCAGTGCTGAGTGACGTCACTTCCCCTCCTGAGCACCAGGGGGCGCTTTGGCTCCATCACCGGAAGCTGTTGTCGGTGCTTTGAAGCAAACAAAGGCTGAAGGTCCGAAAACTGCTCGTTCACACACTCCCCGTGCGTGTGTTTAAAGCGTGTGTCCGTGCGTGTGTGTGCGTCATGTCTGCTCTACGATCATTACGGAGCTTCATCAGCGACCGACTTACCGCGGTTTTTACCGAGATTCTCACCGAACTGGATTCATCTATTAAACACTGTGAGAGAGAGATACAAGGTACACACACACACACACACACACACACACACACACACACACACACACACACACACACACACACACACACACACACACACGTTCTGTAATTATTCATTATCTCACACTAAATGTTTAATCTGATCAATACTTTATAGATATGGATAATGTAGTGAGGGGGTGTGTCTATAACTCCATCACATAGAAAGGTAAATATGTTACAGTAATAAGCTCCACCTACTCTCTCAACATGTTTGGGTCTAGATTCTAGAACATAGGGCTGCACAATTAATGAGGTTTTAATTGTTATCACTATTTTGGTTGCCACAATTAAAAAAATTAAATTAACCTGATTATTGTAAATATTTACATTTAAAACAAGGCTCTGTTGCTAAGCTACAATAATGTCATGTAAAGGATTCAAAATCATGGTGAAATAAACACAACATTTGGGTTTAAAATAAAAAAGAAGTCACATGAAGAAAAATAGTTTTATATCACAATGACAAGTAACATTCATACCAGGCATAAGCAACTGGCGGCTCAGGGGGCCACATGCGGCCCTCGGTCTATTTTTTAGCGGCCCCCAAAGTAAACGTACAAAATGACAGAAAAATACACAAAACAAGAGCAAGAATTCATAAAAAATACAAAGAATTACAACATTGTAGGAAAATACAGTAAAAGACAAGATAAAAACTGTCTAAATACTCCAAAATCATACTAAACTACTACAAACATGAACAAAAAACTACAGTAATACACACAATTACTCAGAAAATGTACAAAATCACAGAAAATGACAACAAAAGTACAGAAAAGATAAGAAAAACACAAAAAATGACTCAGCAAACCCACAGCACTAACAAACAAACAAAACCTATAACAGAAATACACAAAAAATTACAATGGGAGCAGTGTTCGGGGTCAGTGCCTTGCTCAAGGGCACCTCGGCAGTGCTTGAGAAGTGCCCTGACACCTCTCCAGCTACCAGAACAACTTCTGTTCTTTTGGTCTGTACTGGGACTTGACCCGGTGACCCTCCGGTTCCCAACCCATGTCCCTACGGGCTACGCCACTGTAATAATGCTCAGATCTCTCTTTATTCTAATGCTGACATTAATGTTGATCACGTGACCCTCTAATCAAACAAGTTTTTATGGCCCTGCTGTGATAATGTATGTGTGTGTGTGTGTGTGTGTGTGTGTGTGTGTGTGTGTGTGTGTGTGTGTGTGTGTGTGTGTGTGTGTGTGTGTGTGTGTGTGTGTGTGTGTGTGTGTGTGTGTGTGTGTAGATCTTCATCAAAGCAGAGCTGAGACCAAATGGAGCTCCACCTCAGAGGAGCAGGAGGCGGAGCATCAGCAGACGCTCCTGAAGGAGGAGCAGGAGGAGGGGGAGGAGGTGTGGAGCATCACCAAGGTAACCATCAGCCTGGAGCCGGAGGAGAACGAGGAGCATGTGGAGGAACAGGAACAGGAATCTCCTGATCATCACAGAGTGAAGAGTAGAGGAGCAGATGAGGAGGGAGGAGTTACGAGAGGAGGAGAACCTGTAAGTGCTCCAGGAGAAGAGAGGAAGCGTGAAATCAAAGAAGAGGCGGAGCTAGAGGTGAGTCTGGACGAGTGGAGACAACCGTGGGAATCCAGTGACCCTGAGAACGCTGGAGAACCTTCTTCTCACTTTGGGAAGTTCTGGGACTGCTCAGAGTGTGGGAAGAGGTTTGGGTTCAAAGGTCAGCTGAAGGCTCACCTGAGGACCCACACAGGAGAGAAACCGTTCAGATGTCCCGTGTGTATGAAGGGCTTCTCCTGGAGCGGCCGGCTGCAGAAACACCTGAGGACGCACACGGGGGAAAAACCCTTCCGCTGCTCCGTGTGTGGGAAGACCTTCACCGAGAGTGGGAACCTGAAGGTGCACCTGAGGATCCACACGGGAGAGAAACCCTTCAGCTGCTCGCTGTGCGGGAAAAGCTACACGCAACGTGGGAACCTGAAGCAGCACATGCTGAGTCATGAGGTGGAGCCATCGCTCAGCTGGACACAGTGTGGCCCCGCCTCCCAGCCTGAAGCCCCGCCCATCAGCGTGCCCCGCTGCCCGGCTCATAAGGAAGACCAGGGCGACGCCCACCTCACCTGCTCCGCCTGCCTCCTCTGCAGGAAAACCTACAGCTGCTCTGTGTGTGGGAAGCGCTTTGGGTTCAAAGGTCAGCTGAAGGCCCACCTGAGGTCGCACACGGGGGAGAAACCGTTCAGGTGCCCCGTGTGCGGGAAGGGCTTCTCCCTGAGCGGCCGCCTGCGCAAACACCTGAGGACGCACACGGGGGAAAAACCCTTCCGCTGCTCTGTGTGCGGGAAAACCTTCAGTGAGAACGGGAACCTGAAAGTCCACCAGAGGGTCCACACGGGAGAGAAACCCTTCAGCTGCTCCTTTTGTGGGAAAACGTACCGACAGAAGATCAGCCTGACGCAACATCTAGAGGTTCATCACGACCACCAGCAGGTGTCAGAGTCCAGCTAAGCTCCGCCCACCTCCACACGTCTGCTCATTAGAACCACATCCATGTTTCTGTGTTTAAATGTGTGTCTTCTTCTTCTCTCCTGAGCGACAGCATGTGTGAGTGAGTTCTGTATTGTGGGCGGGGCATCAGTGTGACAGTCAGACAGAGGAGAAACTCAATAAAACAGATTTAAATGCTAAATAAAAAGCTGTTTAGGTTAGAATGGAAGGCCCCGCCCACCTGATAGGAGATGTGTTCTACATTTATTAAGTCGGTAGAAAAAGAAGAAGATGTGGAGTAAAGATTCTAAACAAAGGGGGTGGAGCAAACAAGAAGTGGAAGATGGCGTGGAGCGCACGGTGTTGATGGTGGACAGGAAACTGACGACGGCGTGAAACAAAACATTAAAAACAACCAAAAGCACGACAACTTGATGAATGTTGTTATAGAACAGATGGAGAAGGAGACGGAGCTTCATGGACTTGCTTCGGACCAATGGATGAGAGCCTCTTCTTCTCTGCTTCTTTGTAACGTGCCCTCAGTGGTTAGCTATTAATATTATTAATAATAGTAATATTATTATTATTATTATTATTATTATTATTTATAATAATTATATTATTGTTATTATTTAATATTATTATTATTATTTATAATAATTATATTATTGTTATTATTTAATATTATTATTATTATTTATAATAATTATATTATTGTTATTTAATAATATTATTATTATTATTAATAATAATAATGTTATTGTTTTTAGCTCATGTAACTGCATCAGAGGATGTTTTAATAGGAGATAAAATAATCAGGACTCTCCCGGTGTGTGAATGCTTTTCAAAATAAAGGACTTTAATGGGTTGATGTTTAACAAACTAAAGCAGCAGATCTTCTCATTCCTTCTAAAGCAGTGGTTTTCAACCTTTGGATCGTGACCCCATTTCTATATTACAAATTCCTGGTGTGGTGTCCATCAAACACTTTTTATTTCCTTATAGAATTTGTTATAATATGACAAATAGCGTCGCTCTGATATTTTCATTCTGCATTTTACTTGAACTGTGAGAAAGTGAAAATATAGAAAGCAGTTTAAGATTGTTTTGTGCTTTATTTTAAAAAGAATAATATATGTTTTAAAGAAATACATTAATAAGTTACTTTTTTTTTAATCAATTACGAGACATTTTAGGTGACCCCACATGGGGTCATGACCCCATGGTTGAAAAACACTGTTGTAAAGGTTAGGATCTTATTTTGAAAAATGTAGAAAACAAGGTTTATTATTTTAGTTTATTACTTTGAAAGTGGCGCTAAAAAGAGAAAAATGATGAGAAATGTGTTTGTGAGGAAGTCCCAGCAGTCTTTGTGTAACCATGTAACAAAATAAATACCACACAGTTGTTCCAGTGAGGGGAAAACTGTCTTTTTTTAGCATTGGTATCAACATATTGACCATCAGTCAGAACCCTTTACATACACGGGGTACAACTTTAACCATCCATAAGAAGCTTTTCAACAGGCTCACGTCAGATCATGTGACCGCTGACTCAATGAACAACATGGCAGACATTTTGTATATTTTAGTGGCAATTTTCCTTATTTCAGTAGATTGTGGCTTTAGAAATGTTTTGATGACATTTCTAGTGAGAAATAAACCCTTAACATCACAGCATCCATTCGGTTTATGTAAAAACAGGCGTAGACTGTGTGGTTTTTGGCTCATTTTGAACTGATTTTCGACTTGTGCTTCTTGTGGGATAGTGCGAGTTTCTGCTAGATCGTGTGTCATACATGGTGTAGTATATATGATGTAGTATACATGGTGTAGTGTACATAGTGTAGTGTACATGATGTAGTGTACATAGTGTAGTGTACATGATGTAGTGTACATAGTGTAGTATACATGGTGTAGTATATATGATGTAGTATACATGATGTAGTGTACATGGTGTAGTGTACATGGTGTAGTATATATGGTGTAGTATATATGGTGTAGTATACATGGTGTAGTATATATGATGTAGTATACATGATGTAGTATACATAGTGTAGTGTACATGGTGTAGTGTACATAGTGTAGTGTACATGATGTAGTGTACATGGTGTAGTATATATGATGTAGTGTACATGGTGTAGTGTACATGATGTAGTGTACATGGTGTAGTATATATGGTGTAGTATATATGGTGTAGTGTACATAGTGTAGTGTACATGATGTAGTGTACATGGTGTAGTATATATGGTGTAGTATATATGGTGTAGTATATATGGTGTAATATACATAGTGTAGTATACATGGTGTAGTATACATGGTGTAGTGTACATGGTGTAGTGTACATAGTGTAGTATACATGGTGTAGTATACATGGTGTAGTATACATGATGTAGTGTACATGGTGTAGTATACATGGTGTAGTATACATAGTGTAGTATACATGGTGTAGTATACATAGTGTAGTATACATAGTGTAGTATACATAGTGTAGTATACATGGTGTAGTATATATAGTGTAGTATACATAGTGTAGTATACATAGTGTAGTATACATAGTGTAGTGTACATAGTGTAGTATACATGATGTAGTGTACATGGTGTAGTATACATGATGTAGTGTACATGGTGTAGTATACATGGTGTAGTATACATAGTGTAGTATACATGGTGTAGTATATATAGTGTAGTATACATAGGGTAGTATACATAGTGTAGTATACATGGTGTAGTGTACATGGTGTAGTATACATGATGTAGTGTACATGGTGTAGTATACATGGTGTAGTATACATGATGTAGTATACATAGTGTAGTATACATGGTGTAGTATACATGGTGTAGTATACATGATGTAGTATACATAGTGTAGTATACATGGTGTAGTGTACATGGTGTAGTATACATAGTGTAGTATACATAGTGTAGTATACATGGTGTAGTATACATGGTGTAGTGTACATGGTGTAGTGTACATAGTGTAGTATACATAGTGTAGTATACATGGTGTAGTATACATGGTGTAGTATACATGGTGTAGTATACATAGTGTAGTATACATGGTGTAGTATACATGGTGTAGTATACATGATGTAGTATACATAGTGTAGTATACATGGTGTAGTGTACATGGTGTAGTATACATAGTGTAGTATACATAGTGTAGTATACATGGTGTAGTGTACATGGTGTAGTGTACATGGTGTAGTATACATGGTGTAGTATACATGGTGTAGTATACATGGTGTAGTGTACATGGTGTACTATACATGGTGTAGTGTACATGGTGTAGTATACATGGTGTAGTATACATGGTGTAGTATACATGGTGTACTATACATGGTGTAGTATACATGATGTAGTATACATAGTGTAGTATACATGGTGTAGTGTACATGGTGTAGTATACATAGTGTAGTATACATAGTGTAGTATACATGGTGTAGTATACATGGTGTAGTGTACATGGTGTAGTGTACATGGTGTAGTATACATAGTGTAGTATACATAGTGTAGTATACATGGTGTAGTATACATGGTGTAGTATACATGGTGTAGTGTACATGGTGTAGTATACATGGTGTAGTATACATGGTGTAGTATACATGGTGTAGTATACATGGTGTAGTATACATGGTGTAGTGTACATGGTGTAGTATACATGGTGTAGTGTACATGGTGTACTATACATGGTGTAGTATACATGGTGTAGTGTACATGGTGTAGTGTACATGGTGTAGTATACATGGTGTAGTATACATGGTGTAGTATACATGGTGTAGTATACATGGTGTAGTGTACATGGTGTACTATACATGGTGTAGTATACATGGTGTAGTATACATGGTGTAGTATACATGGTGTAGTATACATGGTGTAGTGTACATGGTGTAGTATACATGGTGTAGTATACATGGTGTAGTATACATGGTGTAGTATACATGGTGTAGTGTACATGGTGTACTATACATGGTGTAGTATACATGGTGTAGTATACATGGTGTAGTATACATGGTGTAGTATACATGGGGTCACGAGAAAGTGTAAAAACTACAACTATGGTGCCTCCAGGGAAATGTAGTTCATTATAAACTTTTAGTATGAAATGAGAGTAGACTGTGGACTTTAATCAATGATAAACACATTGATGTGTTATAATATAATATTTAAATTGTTGAAATATATTTTACATTTTTATAAATATTTTAGTGCCCCCCGTTTTTTTAGTTCCTTCACATGAAATTTGGGTTCAAGACTGATCTTAAATATCTGTGTCTGTCTGTGTCTGTGTCTGTGACTGTGTCTGTGTCTGTCTGTGTCTGTGACTGTGTCTGTGTTTGTGTCTGTCTGTGTTTGTGTCTGTCTGTGTCTGTGTGTGTCTGTCTGTGTCTGTGACTGTGTCTGTCTGTGTCTGTGACTGTGACTGTGTCTGTGTCTGTCTGTGTCTGTCTGTGTCTGTGACTGTGTCTGTGTTTGTGTCTGTCTGTGTTTGTGTCTGTCTGTCTGTGTCTGTGACTGTGTCTGTCTGTGTTTGTGTCTGTCTGTGTCTGTCTGTGTCTGTGACCCTTTTTGTTGCCTAGTTCTAAGCTTTCAAACATGCTCTGACGTCAAGGTTCAAAGGTCATTACTTCAAAACAAGGGTCGTGTGAAAACTAATTTTTTTACTGTATCTGTTACTGTCACGATGACGTCTTTCCAACGATGTATTTGATTCAGCTCTACGTTAAAAACTCAGATGTTCTAATTTCGTTGGCGAGGCTCTTTGAGATGTGCTTAAAAAGCACAAAACATCAGATGTTGCATTTTGTTTGTTTGTTTGTTTGTTTGTTTGTTTTAAAACCCAGCGTGTGCCCGTACGACGGCCTTCAGTAAACATATCATCAGAATGATTGACAACTAGGAGGACCAATAGTCTAGATGATCCACCCGGAAGTTGAAGCCAAATAAGCATTGTTTACAATACCTTTAAACAGTCATTGATTCCCTCCATGAAGCCTTTTCAAAACTCATTTAATTAAATACATTTGGTTTTAATATTTCTACAAAGTTTTAAGCTCAAGTTGTGTATTTTAAAACTGAAAAATGTTCTTTAAAGATGGACTCACACTGAACTTTACTGTTTAAATCATCTACATGTTGTTATATTGTATTTATATTAATTATGTTGATATTAATGACTAACACGCCATTAATAACCATCAGGCACTGACACAGACACCTATTATTGTGGATTGGAAGAAAGTCACCAGATAACACGAAGACCAGTAGATTTTGAACAGCGTTCTGATGGAGCTGCTATTAGGGTTAGTCCACACTGAAGGTTTGATTCCCTTTGTTAATAAACCTGCTGTTAGCAGCTAACAGTTAGCTTAAAGATGACTGTTAGCAGCCAACAGTTAGCTTAAAGATGACTGTTAGCAGCTAACAGTTAGCTTAAAGATGACTGTTAGCAGCCAACAGTTAGCTTAAAGATGACTGTTAGCAGCCAACAGTTAGCTTAAAGATGACTGTTAGCAGCCAACAGTTAGCTTAAAGATGACTGTTAGCAGCTAACAGTTAGCTTAAAGATGAAAATCCTGGTTTTAATCACTAATAAAATGGTTCAAAGTGACCAGAAAAGGTGGTGAAATGGGATTTTAAAAACCACAGAAATTGGTTAAAAGTTGCAAATAGTTAGTAATGGAATTTAAAAATGTAGAGAAAATTTGTTTAAACTGGCAAATAATGGGCATGAAAAATGGTGACTGTCGTGAAATTAGCAAAAATAATGATGAAATCTGGTGAAAAGAGGTTAAAAGTGACAATAATGGTCAACATATGTGACATTAGGTGTAAAAGTGGTAGAAATGGTTTATAAGTGATGAACACGTCTGGAAAGTGGAAAAAATGTGTAGAAAAGTCATTAAAATGTGATGTAGAAGTGTCAGAAATGTGGCAAAAATACATTAAAAGGAGCAAAAATATGTAAAGAAAAAGTGATGAAAATATGTTAAAATATGGTGAATTTGGTGGAGTTGTAAAAAAATGGGCTGAAATTGTTTAGAAAATATTGTTAGTTTCTTAAAAGCATCTGGGGACCCCCTTCTAGTGTCTTGCGACCCCAAGGTTGAGAAAACCCCTGATTTAAAGAGGTTTTATTTTGAAAGGATGGTAGTTTCCTGGTTGTTCGAACACAAACTTTAAAGTGAAAGTTTTAAAGCTGAATAAAAACATTGTTTTACTGCTTTTATTCAAAGGAAAATATAAAGTTAGTGAGAAGTAAATAAAGAGGCGGAGCTCTGGTTGAACCAGGAAACTTTATTATTATTGATTATTGATCAGTGCTGATCAGCGCCCCCTACTGCTCCATGCTGAGCCTTCACACCTTAAGACCTTCACCCTCCTCACAGAACGCTGCAGACACACAAACATCAGCTGCAGTTATGGTCAGACTGGTCATCATGTTATCCTGTGACAGTGTGTGACTCACTGTTCTCAGCATGGTAGATGAAGTCTGCATCTCTGTTGAAGCCCAGGCAGTGGGCCTGATTCTTGAAATGCTGCAGGTCTTCATCCTTAGCGCTGGTTTCACGAGCTGAAGAAGAAACAGAAGAGGAAGAAACATCATAGTGAGATGTTAAGTTCCTGTCGTGTGTTCCTGTCTGCGTGTCCTACCAAAGAAGTACAGGGCGTGTGCGTTGACCACGTCGCCCACGTGGTCAACGTTCAGGTGCATCTTGCTGAGCAGCTTGTCCAGGTTCTTAGCTGAACTGTTCCCGTAGAACACGTAGCAGCCCTCACAGGTGGGCAGCAGGTGTAAGGAGGACTTCACATCATTAGCTGGAGAAGAGTGTGTTACATTGTCTTTAGTGTGTTTCTGAAGTCACTATCTGTACGTCAGACATGTTTGTGAGCTCACATACAGCAGGGGTTCTCAACCTTGGGGTCAGGACCCCATTTAAGGCCGTAACACACTAGGATGCTTTTAAGAAACTAACAATATTTTCTGAACAATTTCAGCCCATTTTTACCATTTTTCTACAACTACATTAAATTCATCATATTTTAACTTATTTTCATCACTTTTTCTTTTCATATTTTTGCTCCTTTTAATGTATTTTTGCTCCATTTCTACATCACATTTCAATGACTTTTCTACACATTTTTCCACTTTCCAGACATGTTCATCACTTATAAACCATTTCTACCACTTTTACACCTAATGTCACATATGTTGACCTATTATTGTCACTTTTAACATCTTTTCACCATATTTCATCATTATTTTTACCAATTTAACCATCTTTTTCTGTCTGTGTCTAATTTGCAACTTTTAAACAATTTCTGTAGTTTTTAAAATATCATTTCACTTCCTTTTCCACCATTTTTATTCACTTTGAACCATTTTATTAGTGATTAAAACCAGGATTTCCATCTTTAAGATGGCTATAATAATAATAATAAACATTCCTGGATAACAGTGGATATTATTCAGATGAATAAATAAATGTGGTTATCACAGATTCATAGAACAATGGACCATCATTTTACTGACTTTATGGATGGACCCCAAAAATCTCTCCTTTATTCCCCCTTATAGATGGTCCTGTCTCCACATGACTGTTCTTCAATGTTCATGTCTGTGTTCAACCACCTTCAGCTACAGTGGGGGTCCCTGCTCTCTGGGACCTTTATTTTGGAGGGTCCCTGCTCTATGGGACCTTTATTTTGGAGGGTCACGACCTTAAAAAGGTTGAGAACCAGTGAGCTACAGAAACGTACCAGACATTGTGACTGTGTTGTCTTTGATTTCCAACTCCACTGTCATCCCAATGCAGGAACCGTTTCTGACAGAAACCACAGAAGAAGATTAATGTTTCTCCCACAAACAACAAAACAGTCTGACAGTCATCACACCTCCCTTCATTTATACCACATTTACTGATGAATATCAGTATAAACCAGTATAACCTATATAACCAGTATAAACCAGTATATACCAGTATATACCAGTATAAACCAGTATAACCTATATAACCAGTATAAACCAGTATATACCAGTATAAACCAGTATATACCAGTATATACAAGTATAAACCAGTATATACCAGTATAAACCAGTATAAACCAGTATATACCAGTATAAACCAGTATAAACCAGTATAACCTATATAACCAGTATAAACCAGTATATACCAGTATATACCAGTATAAACCAGTATAACCTATATAACCAGTATAAACCAGTATATACCAGTATAAACCAGTATATACCAGTATATACAAGTATAAACCAGTATATACCAGTATAAACCAGTATATACCAGTATAAACCAGTATAAACCAGTATAACCTATATAACCAGTATAAACCAGTATATACCAGTATAAACCAGTATATACCAGTATATACCAGTATAAACCAGTATAACCTATATAACCAGTATATACCAGTATAAACCAGTATATACCAGTATATACCAGTGTAAACCAGTATATACCAGTATATACCAGTATAAACCAGTATAACCTATATAACCAGTATATACCAGTATAAACCAGTATATACCAGTATAAACCAGTATAACCAGTATAAACCAGTATAACCTATATAACCAGTATAAACCAGTATATACCAGTATAAACCAGTATATACCAGTATATACCAGTATAAACCAGTATATACCAGTATAAACCAGTATAACCTATATAACCAGTATAAACCAGTATATACCAGTATAAACCAGTATATACCAGTATATACCAGTATAAACCAGTATAACCTATATAACCAGTATAAACCAGTATATACCAGTATAAACCAGTATATACCAGTATATACCAGTATATACCAGTGTAAACCAGTATATACCAGTATATACCAGTATAACCAGTATATACCAGTATAAACCAGTATAACCAGTATATACCAGTATAACCTATATAACCAGTATATACCAGTATAAACCAGTATATACCAGTATAAACCAGTATAAACCAGTATATACCAGTATAAACCAGTATAAACCAGTATATACCAGTATATACCAGTATAACCTATATAACCAGTATAAACCAGTATAAACCAGTATATACCAGTATAACCAGTATAAACCAGTATAACCAGTATATACCAGTATAAACCAGTATAACCAGTATATACCAGTATAACCTATATAACCAGTATATACCAGTATAAACCAGTATATACCAGTATAAACCAGTATAAACCAGTATAAACCAGTATATACCAGTATATACCAGTATAACCTATATAACCAGTATAAACCAGTATAAACCAGTATAAACCAGTATAACCTATATAACCAGTATATACCAGTATAAACCAGTATAAACCAGTATAACCTATATAACCAGTATATACCAGTATAAACCAGTATATACCAGTATAAACCAGTATAAACCAGTATAAACCAGTATAACCTATATAACCAGTACACACCAGAATAAACTGGTATAATTTATATAAACCATTACAAACCAGTAAAACTTATATAACCAATATATATGTTAAGGTTTTGTTTATTCCGACAATTTTTCACCTCTGAGGAAGACTGACAGTTGAAGCATGTCAGGAGATAAAACATTTCCTAAACAAAACCTTAACTTAACAGTGTTCTGATCAAACTGGTGTCTGTGTTAACTGATGACCAGCTAACACTGAACAATGAAGACCATGTGACCTCTGACCCCGGTGGAGGTCACGTGACCATAGCGTGACCTCTGACTCACATCTTGTTCTCCTCGTGGAAGGTGACGTTCCCGTTGTGGACGGTGATGTTGAAGGCTGAGCTTTGAGTCATGTTGAGGAACATCTTGTAGACGTCGTTATCAGTGTAACCATAGAGAAGATGAGCACCACCTTCTAACTGGAACACACACACTTCCTGTTAGCTTAGCATGCTAACTGGAACACGCACACTTCCTGTTGGCTTAGCATGCTAACTGGAACACGCACACTTCCTGTTAGCTTAGCATGCTAACTGGAACACGCACACTTCCTGTTAGCTTAGCACGCTAACTGGAACACACACACTTCCTGTTAGCTTAGCATGCTAACTGGAACACGCACACTTTCTGTTAGCTTAGCACGCAAACTGGAACACACACACGTCCTGTTAGCTTAGCATGCTAACGATACGAGGTCATCCAACTATGAAGGTAGATATGCTGCTAAATGTAACTTGTGAATAAAACACACGTGAAATTAATTTCATGTCACAAATGATGGAAAAAATGTGAACGTTTAGAAAATTTTAAACCAAAAGCAAATATTCACACATGTTTGATCTGATATTTACACAAATAAAATGACTTGTGTCAGTTATTGTTTCCAAACACAATGTGAGGTGATAACTTCTACAATCTACAGTTCAACTAAATACTTTTCTCACGTGAATCTGGGCTGTTTGAGTTTTGCAACACATTTTGTGAGACGTCTGTAGCAGAACAGATTTGTACCTAAAATATTGTTTGTCCTCAACCTCAGCTTTCCATTCAAGTTTCATGATGATGAATATTTTTCATTACTGTTATATGATAAATCAAAAAAAATCTGGACATTTAATTTTCTAAAAAGAGAAAATTATTTCAATAACCAGGGAGCAAAAAAAATTAAATTAATCAAAAAGTTATAATTCTGAATAAGTCTTGTGTATTTACAGATGATTAATATTTTTTTATTATATATTATTACTCAATAGGATAGGGACACATTTCACTGTAGGGCTACTGTATATGACATTACATTATCATGTTTTATAAGTGTACATGAAGGGGTACGTGACTGTAAAATGTTTGGGAACCACTACACATCCATACACACCCTATAACCCAATAACCCAATAAACCTATAAACCTATAAACCTATAACCCTATAAACCTATAACCCTATAAACCTATAACCCTATAAACCTATAACCCTATAAACCTATAACCCTATAAACCTATAACCCTATAACCCTATAAACCTATAAACCTATAACCCTATAAACCTATAACCCTATAAACCTATAAACCTATAACCCTATAAACCTATAACCCTATAAACCTATAACCCTATAAACCTATAACCCTATAAACCTATAAACCTATAACCCTATAAACCTATAACCCTATAACCCTATAACCCTATAACCCTATAAACCTATAAACCTATAAACCTATAACCCTATAAACCTATAAACCTATAAACCTATAACCCTATAAACCTATAACCCTATAAACCTATAAACCTATAAACCTATAAACCTATAACCCTATAAACCTATAACCCTATAAACCTATAACCCTATAACCCTATAAACCTATAACCCTATAAACCTATAAACCTATAAACCTATAACCCTATAACCCTATAAACCTATAAACCTATAAACCTATAAACCTATAACCCTATAAACCTATAACCCTATAAACCTATAACCCTATAAACCTATAACCCTATAAACCTATAAACCTATAAACCTATAACCCTATAACCCTATAAACCTATAAACCTATAACCCTATAAACCTATAAACCTATAAACCTATAAACCTATAAACCTATAACCCTATAAACCTATAACCCTCGGTCAGTAACAGCCTGATTGTTTTCTAACGTTAATAACTTTAATAGTTATGGACAAATTCTTTGTGGAAAAATGTGTTTCCTTTATCATTTATTCAGGTTCTTCTTCTTGGTGACGGAGTTTTTCCTTCACGTCTTTTTGTTACGTCGCAAAGCAAATTTTTGGCAAATCCGTGAGAGAAGTTGTGTAAACGAGATATATTTTACATTATTAACTAGGAAATGTAGGTGAAGTGCCTTGCCCAAGGACACAATGACAGATACCACAGCAGTGACTGTCCCCCACTGTGGCCCCTGGAACTCTCAGTGGTCTCCATCATCTACTGACCAGGACCAGACCTGGTTATCTTCACAGATCATCTAACCAGATCAGCCAATCACAGGCTGTTATGGACACATAGCCCAGTGTGTGTGTGTGTGTGTGTGTGTGTGTGTGTGTGCGTGTGTGTGTGTGTGTGTGTGTGTGCGTATACCACAGAGGTGTTTTCCAGAGACAGAGGTTGAGTCAGAGTGTCACAGTTGTCTCCCATCGGCGCTGACACGCTCAGACGGAGCAGGACGGAGAACAGCAGCAGCTGGAGTTTCATGATGATGATGATGATGATGAGGAGGAGGATGAAGATGACAAGCAGGTGAGTGAGGCTGCTGCTCTTATACCCACAATGCCCTGCAGCGTCAATCATTCACTGATCAGTGTTTGATTAGCCTTGACTGAGGACACACACACACACACACACACACACACACACACACACACACACACACACACACACACACACACACACACACTGAACTTATAGGAACTCTGAAGGGCTTCAAAATAAAATGTGTGTGTGTTCTGTATCTCAGTGTGACCTTTGACCCCGTGTCTCCAGCTCTCCTCCTGCTAATGTAATATTATACAGCAACGCTTCCCAAACACCGGCCCGTGGACCGTAAAATAAGGTTTATTTTATTTTTATTTTTTCACTTCAACTTTATTTATACAGCACAAAATACAACATTTCAAAGTGCTGAACAAAATATAAAGTCTATAATAAGTTTATCATGTAATAGATTAATATGATTAATAATATCACTCTATTACACATTAACAGTATCAGCAGCTTCCTGTCTGAGTTCTATCATTCCTGTCTTTTCTCTAACAACATGGTTGTTTTTGGTCTGAATTATGGATTTGAATTATTATAATTTTAAACTTCACCAACACATAACCTGGTCAGGACTAAGTTATGAAGTAGATCAGATCTGAGTGAGTATTAAAGCTCCGCCTCCTGGTGTGCTGCACTAACACTGCTGCTCTTTGTTGTCATCATGGATTTATATTTATTATATTTATTTAAGATCATAAATGTTCCTCCTGTAAAGACGCTCAGTCTGCCAGGTTCTCCATTGATTGGTCAGACGCTGCAAGCTCCACCCCTTTTATGTGAACGAGCACATAGCGAGACTGAAATCACTTGGCTTAAATTAGCGTGTTGTTATCGGCCGTCGTAGGACAGCTTCTCTCTGACAGGAAACGTTTGGTTAGTTGAATCCTGCTAATAGAGATTAATCTATGATATAATTATCTAGATTTGTAGCATAGCTTTTGTTTATTATTTATTATCTAATGTTTATCGTCCTTAGGCTCAGCTTTAGTTTGAGCTGAAATACTTAGAATAAGAGAATAGAAACTTTTTAAAATGCTTGGACCACAGTGTGTGTGTGTGTGTGTGTGTGTGTGTGTTTATGGTGTGTGTGTGTGTGTGTTTATGGTGTGTGTGTTTATGTAGTGTGTGTGTGTGTGTGTGTGATGAAGATGAACTTTGAGTCTGTTTGTGTTTGTTCTTTAAATGAATAAATAAAGGTTTGAGTGGGAGTTTCTAAGAAAACAGAACCAGCATCGTACAAAGTCTAACTTTATTTATCTGTCACACACACACACACACACACACACACACTCAGGTGTGCACACACGTGTATGAATACTCCAGGTACTTCTTAGTTCCTGGACACGGGTTAGAGAACACGTGATTGGACGCTGGAAGAGAGCAGCTGTGTTTCCCATCACACCTGAGGAGAGGGCGGAGTCATCAGCGGTGGTTTAAAAAGGGGGCGGGGCCTGTGTAGTTTACCTGTCCTTCATCAGCTGCAGAGAAGCTTCTGGGTTCCCACATGCAGTGTCAGCAGGTTGACTGTAGGGGGCGGAGTAAGTACACACCCACTCACTGCTACGGCCGTAGTTAGCCATTAGCATGTGGATTAGCTTAGAGCCTGAAACACACACATGCACACAATAATACACACACACACACTATAATACACACACACACACAATAATACACACACACACACAATAATACACACACACACACACACACACACAATAATACACACACACACAATAATACACACACACACACAATAATACACACACACACACAATAATACACACACACACACACACTATAATCAGAATCAACTTTATTGGCCAGGGGTGAATAAATACACACGAGGAATTTCTTTTGGTGACCTGTGCTCTCTCAGGTAGTATAACATTAAATAATAACAATCAACTAGAATAAAAAAAGAAGTATAAACATAAATATAAGAGTAGTTAGACTAATATGTGCAAACTAAATAAAAATAACAAGATAATAATAATAATAATAATAATAATAATGAAATAAAATAAAAATACAATAATAATAATAAGATAATAGTGCAGTAGTGCATTGATGAGTAGTGCAGGTGAATATAATACACTCACACACACTATAATACACACACACACACTATAATACACACACACACACTATAATACACACATGCACACAATAATACACACACACTATAATACACGCACACACACACTATAATACACACACACACAATAATACACTCACACACACAACAATACACACACACTATAATACACACACACATTTGACTAACCACAGTGAAGCTCCGCCTTCCTTTGCTGACAGACTTGTTGAGAAACTGAAACAAACACAAAAGCAAATCAACACAATGTACGCACGCACAATTTTTTGATTTTAACACAAATTTAACAATCTGGAACACTGTCAAAAGTACAATAAGACAAAGTACACTATTTTATTCAAGCCTAAAAACATTTATTTACACCACTTAAGTTGTGGTTTGTGAAAACTTACTATATATATATATATATATATATATATATATATATATATATATATATATATATATATATATATATATATTTAATTAGCAAAATATTAAAAAACAATTTTATTGCCATTTACTGAATTTAAAGTTAGTTAATTCTAATGTGACACATTCCCTATCACTTAATACATTTTACATTAACATTATTAAACAGTTTAAACCCATTAAATAATTGTAGGTGCGTTTCCTAATTAATACAACATGTACTAGTGCAGGCATAAGCAACTGGCGGCTCGGGGGCCATACGTGGCCCTTGGTCTAATTTTAAGCGGCCCCCAAAGTGACAGAAAAATACACAAAACAAGAGCAAGATAACAAAAAAAGAGGAAATACTTCAAAAACACTCAAAACTACTACAAAAATGAGCAAAAACCAACAGTAATAAACACAATTACTCATAAAATATACAACATCACAGAAAATGACAACAAAAGTACAGAAAAAGATAGAAATACACAAAAATTACTCAGAAAATGTAAAATGGCAGCACAAATACACAATATGACTGCAAATAAACATATTTTACAGGAAAAATACACAAAAAGACGACAGCAATAAACAAAATGTCTGACAACGAGTAAGACAACAACAAACATACACAGAATAACAGAAAAACACAAAATGACTTTTACTATTCCTGTATTAATGCTCAGATCACTCATTATTCTAATGCTGACATGAATATTGATCATGTGACCCTCTGATCAAACAAACACATTATGATAGAAGTTATAAATACTTATTCATTACTTATAGTGTTTGGTGCATGATAAGAGTACATATACAAAACATATAAACAATAAAAAACTAATAAAAGTTAGAATTTATATGGTTGACATTAAATGATCATTCAGTTTCCTTTGCACATTTAACTATATAAATAATAAACTTGTGATAATAAATCCACTGTTTTTTAAAAAAATCTATTTGATAATAATGTTTTCTTCTTTAACATAATAAACCATAGAGGATCAAATACAATAAACAGGAAGTGATTCCCTGTGAAAACCACATTTTTATGCATTTTGTAGGTGTTTCATACAGTGACATCCTTTAACTAATATTATCCAATGAGATCATAAACAGGGCGTATTAACCTGGTATTAAACATAAATGTGTGTTTTATGAGGTTAGATGTGTTCCTCCTTTGGCTCCTAGAGCTTGATAGAAGCTCCTCTTTACGCCTCTACCTCGTTTAAACACAAAATAGTTCTAAATGTGACTTTTGGAGTTTGGTTTTTTGAGCAAAATTAGTGATGTCACCGATAATCCACACTGCGGCAAACTCGTCGCTTTGGTCTGGGTTACTGAGTTACTAGAACTACGGCAAACTGTGAGGACCAAAGTTTATTATTGTGAAAATAAATAGAGGAAATATAAGCGTGAGAAATGTCAAGTGTTGTGTGAGAATGGGTCAAATAGCGTGACTGTCACACTCAAAGGGTGGGGCTTGGCAGCTCTGCAAACACACTTGAACACAGACACACACACACCTGCAGCCACACACACACACACCTGCAGAGACACACACACACACACACGCACACACACACACACACCTGCAGAGACACACATACACACACACGCACACACACACACCTGCAGACACACACACACACACGCACACACACACACCTGCAGACACACAGGTGTATTGCGTCTCCATCCAAACACAGCGGCGGTCACATGACCCGATGGCGGTGCATAAATCCATCATCACTGAACACGAGCTCCGTCCGTTACACCTGCAGGAGTCACAGGATAACAGCATCACCAGTCTAACCAAAACACCCACTGGTCTGAGCAACCAGGAAGTGTTTAGAGGAAGTAGAAACCCTTTTCCTCACGTCTGTTGAAGCAGAGCTTTGACCAAAGTCATGGAGCACAGCGGAGGTTTGAGGAAACGAGGACGAACGCCTTCAACACACGACTCAGAAGCTCTGTGACTCACTGTCACATTATCCACCACAATCAGACCTTCCTCTGGAAACAGGAAGGAAATAAGGAGGAAACAGGAAGGAAACAAGGAAGAAATGAGAAATAATCAAAGAGGAAACCATGAGAAAAGTGAAAGAAAAGAGGAAGGAAAACAGGTGGAAACATGGAGGACAGGAAGGAAGCAGAGAGGAAATAGGAAGTAAACAGCAAGGAAGCAGGGAGGAAGATGACAAGGAGGAGATTTAGCAATGACAAACAAACCAATGCACAGACAGGAAGTGATGTCATTACCACATTGGAGCTGCTGAATGTTCTCTCTGAGGTCACAGGTCAAAACTGTGTCTGTAACACAGCAAAGGTCAAAGGTCACAAGTCAAACGTAGCAGGTTTCACTACATGAGGAAGTAAAGAGAGACTCACTGGATCTACAGGAGGAGGAGCTCAGCAGGAGCACTACACAACAACACAACAACACAACAACAGCATCAGTAACACACACACAATAGCACACACACACTGAGTGTCCTCACAGAAAGCGACGCACACCCGCTCCTTCAGATCCATCTCGACACACTGATGCAGAACCACACACACACACACACACACACACACACACACACACTTACCTCGTGTGTGTCTTTGTGTGAGTCAGCTGGTGCTGCAGGGCTGTACACACACACACACACACACATTT
The DNA here is from genome assembly GCF_900634775.1 of Gouania willdenowi. NCBI lineage: Eukaryota > Metazoa > Chordata > Actinopteri > Blenniiformes > Gobiesocidae > Gouania > Gouania willdenowi. The sequence goes on along the minus strand of NW_021144868.1, from coordinate 182,553 downwards.
TGTGCATGTCTTTGAGGGGTTTGTGTTGTGTGTCATCTTGTTTTTTTGTGTTACTTTTGTGTTGTTGTGGTTGTTGTTGAATCATCCATAATGTGTGTGTGTGTGTGTGTCAACATGTGGTATCTTTACTGAAGCTAATTAATGACCTGAAGGTGTGTTAGCATGCTAACGTGGTCCTAGTAACACATGGTTAGTGTGTCAGTGCACACAGACTTTCTATTGACTATTATAGATCTATTAACCTAGAGCTTTATTTAGTTATCTGGTAGTGACGTCTGTGACGAGTACGTCTTTACACAATCTTCCAATAATATTTTCTAATATTGGTTTATGATTAGCCTCAAGACCCTTAATGCCCCGCCCCTCCATCCATATGGAGGGGCGGGGCTCTATAGTCTATATAGTCTATATTTATACGTCCATGAGGAGAATCATACACTCTCATTGTTTAAAGAAATCTTTGAGCTTTATTTATGATTTCTGATGTAAAATACAGTAATATAAAGAATGTAATCATTATTGATGATCAGGCTCTCACTATATTAGAAAGTTAAAAATGGCGGCCATCCTAAAAGTGCTTCCAAAACCTTAGAAGAATGTTTTTAATTTTTATTATGTGACTTTTGGTTGCCTAGCAACACAGAAGCCTGTTTTTGGGAGGCAGCCATTTTTACCAGTGTGCAAAATGTCATAATTGTTCCCCTAATGCAGTGTTTCTCAAATGGGGGTACGCGACACTACAGGGGGCACTAGAGAGAGAGAGAGAGAGAGAGGGAAATTGTCAGGATGGGGTTTTATTTTGTAGGGCAGGCAGGAAGTCTTGGCCTCCCTCACAGCAGCTTTCTACATGTGTATAAATGGGGGGGAGACATTTACGATGTTATCACTTATGATCTGGGCTCAGTTTCATACAACACATTCCTGGATCTACAACAATTGTTTTAGCATGTGGACATTGTTGTTGTTTACCCTCGCTCCGTGTTCTTGGTTTTTCCTTTCTGTGTTTTTGTTTACCTCTGCTTAAAAGAACAATAAATATTGGTATAATGCTCCTGAGCTCCGCCTCCGTCCCTGCATTTGGGTCTACACCTACACCTGCCCGTGACATAAATAAACAAATGAAAGCATAAAAACATAAGGTTTTATTATTTTTATAATCATACTAAATATTACCAGAAACTCACAAAATAACAACAAAAACACACAAAATGATGAAAAATGAGATTCTTTAAAATGTGTATTATCACTTGTTCTTTCCATCGTTATGATCTATAGATGTTTTATTCACACGTTAGAGAACCACTGCACCAACGACCAGAATAAAAGAATCATAGACAAAGGAAACATGTTTTTATTAAATATGTTTATATGTTCAGGCGTTGACACACGAGTACGCGTACTCCAAATACTTCCTGGTTCCTGGACACGGGTTAGCAAACACGTGATTGGACGATCGCACCGAACATGACTTTTTACCATCACACCTGTGGGTGGGGGGGTGGGGGTGGGGGGGTCGACTTTTAAACATTTAATGTATATATATACTTATATATACATGTTAATGTGTGTGTGTTACCTCTCTCTCATCACTTTTAGAGCTGAGGGTCCACTACATGCAGTGTTAGGAGACTCACTGTAGGGGGCGCTGTAGCTACACACGGACTCATCGGTGCGTCCATAGTTAGCTCTGAGGATTTTAATCACCTGTGATCCCTCTGAAACACACACACACACACACACACACACACACACACACACGGGTCAGTGTTGGACTGTGTACTGTCTCCTGATTGGTTAATAGTTGACTAACCACAGTAAAGCTCGGTCTTGCTTTGTTGACAAATGTGTCGCGTATAACCTGAAAAACAACACACACACACACACACACACACATAGTCTCAATCAGAAGCCCTCTGCGTTCATTGTTTGATCTTATATGGGGCGACCGTGGCTCAGGTGGTAGTGGGTCGTCTTCTGATCGAGAGGTTGGGGGTTCGATTCCAGTACCTGACTATGTGTCAAAGTGTCCTTGGGCAAGACACTGAACCCTAAGTTGCTCCCAGTGGTCGACTAGTGCCTTGCATGTCAGTCCTGTCCCACTGGTGTGTGTGTGTGAGAGTGATTGTGTGAATGAGCTGATATGTAAAGCGCTTTGAGACTGTTTCCGTGGTGATAAAGCTCTATATAAATCATGTCTATTTACCATTTTTATCATCATTATTTTATAATAATTAATTTCCTGTTTGCTCTCAGAGGAGACGGACGCTATTTTCCCCTCTCCCTCATTTCCCTGCTTACTGCTCTTTTGTCTTGTTCAAATCTAACAGGAGCCTCTATCATCGTCCCAATCCTGAATCTAATCATGGAATTGATTATCTGGTCTTTCTTCGCTTTTGGTCAAATTTCTCTATTAGAAGGACGGGCAATGGGAGAGTTCACAAGTCCTGAGGATGTGGAAGACGTTCACCACCAGATTGGAATGTATGATATCGGGTCTTATGCTGATTGGATCTGGCATTTCCCTGAATTATCGCAAAAATTGGATTACGTTGGCAGCACTATTGGAAGCCGCAGTTAACGAAGAAAGGAGCCAAACTCTCTGAACTCTCTCAGATGGATTCCACCGTGGAACTTTAAGAAGAGGATAGTTTGTCTCACAGGATATGGCCACACTATTGGATTACTTATCGAACTGACAGGAACAGTAGGGCTGGCAGCCATGTTATGGCTAGCCAGTCTCCCCCCCCTGAATGAACAGCCTGTGGTCTGTTTTCTTCTCTCCAAACTCTCCAAGGACGGAATGTTGATAAAACGCTCTGACGTTTCCCTCGCTTTTCATGTACACCTGGTCCAGGCTCTGCCAACGAACTCTGGAGGTCATCTCTATGTGAGAGTCAGCAGCAGAGTCTGAGTAAACAGGCTTATCTCAACGAACACTTTCACTCCTCCTACATCACTACATATCCTGTCTTTGTCACCGTCTCCTCTGGCTCCACCCCCTCCTCCTTCCCAGTGGTTGGCAGTAGGAGGCGCGCCATAAGGGCAGCGCCACACTGTGGCTGACCTGCGAACTACCCATCCTAAAGACCCATCCCCTGTGCTAACGTGCTGTTGTATTGAATTGAATGTTGTGTTTGTGGGTTTCTGTCGCAATGTTGCTGAAGAGTTTTTTTCATGATCCCAAACTCCGCCCCTCTCTACAAGGGCCTAGTTTGGTTTTTCCCTTTTTTTATCTCTTCTTCCTCCCCATCGTTTGTTATCCCATTTCTCATCTGAATAAGGGGCGCCGCCCTTGTGGCGAACCGCAGTTCTCCCGCTCCTGTGCTCCCATGTTATGATTGTCTTTTTATGTTTTCTTGGACGGGATTAAACTGAAATGTAATTTTGTTGCTCTGTAACATGTGCAATAACAAATAAACTCAACTCTCTAACTCTCAACTCTCTAGTCATTAGGCCTGAGCGCCACAAGCTGGCAAAGGGCCCCTCCCTCTGAACTTAAGGCAACACATCAAAGGCAGTACAAGTTTTTTTTTTTACTTCATGCAAATGTAGAAATAAAATAAGTGTTAATCCATGTCCGTATGAAAGTATTAGCACAATGCTAACAAATGCTAATCCACACAGGCACTTCCTGTGCTGACTTGTGGGGGAAGCAACAACTCTGCCTCATCTGGTCTATAGTAGAAATACAGTGGAGTGTGTGTGTGTGTGTGTGTGTGTGTGTGTGTGTGTGTGTGTGTGTGTGTGTGTGTGTGTGTTTTACTATCACTGTTGGCCATGCAGCTGAACCTGGTCTCCATCCATAAACAGCGCATCCTACAGGGCGTTGCAGCGTGGCATCGGTCCATACTCACCACACAGGCCGGATACCCGTTACATCTACACACACACAACCAGGAGAGATGAGCCTCCTTTGCTTCCTGTTTCCTATTTCCTGTTTTTCTGGTCACTCACAACTCTCTGACGATGGTGTTGACTCGAGCCGGTGAGCAAAGCAGAGGTTTGAGGACTTCTGGACGAACGCCATCAACGCACGACTCAGACTCTCTGTGACTCACTGTCACATTATCCACCAGGATCAGACCGTCATCTGGAAACAGGAAGGAAATAAGGAGGAAACAGAAAGGAAATAGGAAGGAAACAAGGACAAAAAGAAAGCAAAGAGGAAACAGATAGGAAACAAGAAGGAGATGGGAAAGAAACAAGGACAACTAAAATCAGGAAATGGCCATAGAATGAGAAGGAAACTGATAAAGGTAAAACAGATTCACAAAGACAAGACAAGAGGAAAAGAGAACATGCAAGTTTGGTGGGATTGGAGGTTGGACAGGTTTCTGGAGGGGGGGGGCTGACCAAACCCTCAACAGGGCACACACACACACACACACACACACACACACACACACACACACACACACACACACACACACACACACGCGCGCGCACACACACACACAGAGCCTAGGTTCAGGAATCAGACCCACAAGTAAAAAAAAAGCCCAAGCCATGGAAGCAGAGACAGGAAGTGATGTCATTACCACAGCGCAGGATCTGACTCCTTTCTCTGGGGTCACAGGTCAGGACCTTCTCTGAAACACAGAGGTCAGAGGTCAAACACACAGAAGGAGCTGGTTGAGATGTTTGAGGATATAAAGCAGGACTCACTGGATCCACAGCAGCAGCAGCAGCAGCAGCTCACCAACAGCACTACAACACAACAACAGCATCAGCAACACACACACACACACACACACACACACACACTGAGTGTCCTCACAGAGAGCGACGCACACCCGCTCCTTCAGCTCCATCTCAACACACTGATGCAGAACCAAAGACACACACACACTTACCTGGTGTGTGTGTGTCTTTGTGTGAGTCAGCTGGTGCTGCAGGGCTGTGTACACACACACACACACACACACACACACACACACACACACACACACACAGAATTGTGAGTGTCTTAACATATATTTGAATGTGATACTTTTCATCTTTGTTTTATTCCACGTTTGTGTTCAGTAATCATCTGTATTTTATATTCTAAGAGAGGTGATTGGTCAGGAGGCGGGGCTTTACACTAGCTCAGATCACTTCATTTATTCATTGATAGGATCAAACGACTAGTGTTCAAACTAATGTTTGAGATTATATAAGATCTAAAAAGAATGAAATATTGTTTAAATTATCAGGATAACTAAAACGAATGAATTTAAAGATTAACAGTCACCAGTGAAGGAGTAAACCAGGCCAGATGTTGATACAGCAGTGGTGGGTTCTAAAGGCTGAGCGGAGAATAAACCTGCACTACTGTTATAAACTACACTGAGTGACTGCAGATTAATAAATATGTTCTAGAAGGAATTCTACTGGGTTCTTTAATGAGAAACAGATGCACAATTAAAGATGTTGCGTTGACGGGCAGAAGATGGTGATAACCAGTTAATTATTTAACCTAAGTTACCATGGTGATTTAGTCTAAGTTACCATGGTGATTTAGTCTAAGTTACCATGGTGATTTAGTCTAAGTTACCATGGTGATTCAGTCACAGTGTTGGGCGGGGGTCAATTATAATTGTAATTGTATAATTGATAATTAAATACAATAATGGTGTAACTATAATTGTAATTGTAATTGAAAAAACTGCTGGTCACTGTAATGATAATTGAGTTGTGTGTCTTCACAGCAGCTCAGGTTGTGGGTTTGAATCCTGCTTTAGTTTAGATGACGTGAGAACGACGTCTCAGCCTCTGAGCGTTTGTTTTACACTTGTTTATTCATGTTGTGTATGTTCATAAACTCTCTCTGACACACACACACACACACACACACACACACACACACACACACATAAAACAGATTAGTTAAGATACATTAAGATGAAAGATAAGGTTAGATCAGTTAATATGAGATACATTAATGGTTTAAAAGATAAGAGAAGTCAGGATAAGTTAAATTAAAGTGTTATTCTTTTGTAATTTAATCAAAATGAAAACAACATTAAATTAAAACATAATGAAGAGTCACATGTTGTGAAAAACTTTAAGCTTGTTTTTTAAAGCATGAAAGTAAAATAACAGATTAATTAAACATGTTCCACTTAAAGAAGCTGAGGAGACAAAACATTTATTTTCTAGTTCTGACATAAATTGAGATAATATAGAATAAAATGAGATAAATTAAGATTAGGTGAGATTACATCAATTAAAATGAGATAAATTAGGATAAGACGAGTTAAGATAAGTTGGGATAAGTTTAAATGAAATAAGTTGAGATGAGATTAGTTAAAATGAGATATAATAGGTTAAGATAAGTTGTGATTGGTGCAGTCAGTCTGTGGAGGAGGAGGAGTCAGTATCTGATATGATAATAATATTAATAGTTGTAGTTAAAATAAGCAGATATTTGTAAATAATAATAATAATAATCAATAATTGATTATATGAAGCTCAGTGATGTTAGTTTGGTCTGATTTAAAGAATAACTAGTAATAATATTATTTATTCATAATAGAAATTGATTATTGATTATTACTTTAATTGATTATTATGATCCGAAAATAAATATTTTCCGAATAAAAGTAGTAAAACAACGAATCAGCAAAAAAATTCAGAGCAGTAAGTAAGGTCAATATTTGTGTGTGTGTGTGTGTGTGTGTGTGTGTGTGTGTGTGTGCCTTGTAGCAGTGCTGCTGGTCCTATTTAAACACAGGATGTTTACCTTTGACACGTCAACATCATCAGTGATTATAGCTGTAATACACACTAATAACAGTAGGGGGCGGTACATGATTATAGCTGTAATACACACTAATAACAGTAGGGGGCGGTACATGATTATAGCTGTAATACACACTAATAACAGTAGGGGGCGTACATGATTATAGCTGTAATACACACTAATACAGTAGGGGGGCGGTACATGATTATAGCTGTAATACACACTAATACAGTAGGGGGGGCGGTACATGATTATAGCTGTAATACACACTAATAACAGTAGGGGGCGGTACATGATTATAGCTGTAATACACACTAATAACAGTAGGGGGCGGTACATGATTATAGCTGTAATACACACTAATAACAGTAGGGGGGCGGTACATGATTATAGCTGTAATACACACTAATAACAGTAGGGGGCGGTACATGATTATAGCTGTAATACACACTAATAACAGTAGGGGGCGGTACATGATTATAGCTGTAATACACACTAATAACAGTAGGGGGCGGTACATGATTATAGCTGTAATACACACTAATAACAGTAGGGGGGCGGTACATGATTATAGCTGTAATACACACTAATAACAGTAGGGGGGCGGTAAATGATTATAGCTGTAATACACACTAATAACAGTAGGGGGCGGTACATGATTATAGCTGTAATACACACTAATAACAGTAGGGGGGCGGTACATGATTATAGCTGTAATACACACTAATAACAGTAGGGGGGCGGTACATGATTATAGCTGTAATACACACTAATAACAGTAGGGGGGCGGTACATGATTATAGCTGTAATACACACTAATAACAGTAGGGGGGCGGTACATGATTACAGCTGTAATACACACTAATAACAGTAGGGGGGCGGTACATGATTACAGCTGTAATACACACTAATAACAGTAGGGGGCGGTACATGATTATAGCTGTAATACACACTAATAACAGTAGGGGGCGGTACATGATTATAGCTGTAATACACACTAATAACAGTAGGGGGCGGTACATGATTATAGCTGTAATACATACTAATAACAGTAGGGGGCGGTACATGATTATAGCTGTAATACACACTAATAACAGTAGGGGGCGGTACATGATTATAGCTGTAATACACACTAATAACAGTAGGGGGCGGTACATGATTATAGCTGTAATACACACTAATAACAGTAGGGGGCGGTACATGATTATAGCTGTATACACACTAATAACAGTAGGGGGCGGTACATGATTATAGCTGTAATACACACTAATAACAGTAGGGGGCGTACATGATTACAGCTGTAATACACACTAATAACAGTAGGGGGGCGGTACATGATTATAGCTGTAATACACACTAATAACAGTAGGGGGCGGTACATGATTATAGCTGTAATACACACTAATAACAGTAGGGGGCGGTACATGATTATAGCTGTAATACACACTAATAACAGTAGGGGGCGGTACATGATTATAGCTGTAATACACACTAATAACAGTAGGGGGCGGTACATGATTATAGCTGTAATACACACTAATAACAGTAGGGGGCGGTACATGATTATAGCTGTAATACACACTAATAACAGTAGGGGGCGGTACATGATTATAGCTGTAATACACACTAATAACAGTAGGGGCGGTACATGATTATAGCTGTAATACACACTAATAACAGTAGGGGGCGGTACATGATTATAGCTGTAATACACACTAATAACAGTAGGGGGCGGTACATGATTATAGCTGTAATACACACTAATAACAGTAGGGGGCGGTACATGATTATAGCTGTAATACACACTAATAACAGTAGGGGGGGCGGTACATGATTATAGCTGTAATACACACTAATAACAGTAGGGGGGCGGTACATGATTATAGCTGTAATACACACTAATAACAGTAGGGGGCGGTACATGATTATAGCTGTAATACACACTAATAACAGTAGGGGGCGGTACATGATTATAGCTGTAATACACACTAATAACAGTAGGGGGGCGGTACATGATTATAGCTGTAATACACACTAATAACAGTAGGGGGCGGTACATGATTACAGCTGTAATACACACTAATAACAGTAGGGGGCGGTACATGATTATAGCTGTAATACACACTAATACAGTAGGGGGCGGTACATGATTACAGCTGTAATACACACTAATAACAGTAGGGGGCGGTACATGATTATAGCTGTAATACACACTAATAACAGTAGGGGGCGGTACATGATTATAGCTGTAATACACACTAATAACAGTAGGGGGCGTACAATGATTATAGCTGTAATACCACTAATAACAGTAGGGGGCGGTACAATGATTATAGCTGTAATACAAACTAATAACAGTAGGGGCGGTACATGATTACAGCTGTATACACACTAATAACAGTAGGGGGCGGTACATGATTATAGCTGTAATACACACTAATAACAGTAGGGGCGGTACATGATTATAGCTGTAATACACCATAATAACAGTAGGGGGCGGTACATGATTATAGCTGTAATACACACTAATAACAGTAGGGGGGCGGTACATGATTATAGCTGTAATACACACTAATAACAGTAGGGGGGGCGGTACATGATTATAGCTGTAATACACCTATAACAGTAGGGGGGCGGTACATGATTATAGCTGTAATACACACTAATACAGAAGGGGGGCGGTACATGATTATAGCTGTAATACACACTAATAACAGTAGGGGGCGGTACATGATTATAGCTGTAATACACACTAATAACAGTAGGGGGGGCGGTACATGATTACAGCTGTAATACACACTAATAACAGTAGGGGCGGTACATGATTATAGCTGTAATACACACTAATAACAGTAGGGGGCGGTACATGATTACAGCTGTAATACACACTAATAACAGTAGGGGGCGGTACATGATTATAGCTGTAATACACACTAATAACAGTAGGGGGCGGTACATGATTATAGCTGTAATACACACTAATAACAGTAGGGGGCGGTACATGATTACAGCTGTAATACACACTAATAACAGTAGGGGGCGGTACATGATTATAGCTGTAATACACACTAATAACAGTAGGGGGGCGGTACATGATTACAGCTGTAATACACACTAATAACAGTAGGGGGGCGGTACATGATTACAGCTGTAATACACACTAATAACAGTAGGGGGGGCGGTACATGATTAAGCTGTAATACACACTAATAACAGTAGGGGCGGTACATGATTATAGCTGTAATACACACTAATAACAGTAGGGGGCGGTACATGATTATAGCTGTAATACACACTAATAACAGTAGGGGCGGTACATGATTATAGCT
>NW_021144868.1:145000-170000 GCF_900634775.1 Gouania willdenowi | reverse complement strand
TAGCTTAGCATGTAGTGACCAGACCCATATGTTTGGTTAGCTTAGCACGTAGTGACCAGTCCCATATGTTTGGTTAGCTTAGCACGTAGCCACCACTAGTCCCACATGTTTAGGTTAGCTTAGCACGTAGCCACCACTAGTCCCACATGTTTAGGTTAGCTTAGCACATAGCCACCACTAGTCCCACATGTTTAGGTTAGCTTAGCACGTAGCCACCACTAGTCCCACATGTTTAGGTTAGCTTAGCATGTAGCCACCACTAGTCCCACATGTTTAGGTTAGCTTAGCATGTAGCCACCACTAGTCCCACATGTTTAGGTTAGCTTAGCATGTAGCAACCAGTTCAACATTTTTAGATTAGAAAGGCTCAGTGTACCGTGCACACTCCATAGGAACACATTGGTGTTGCATTAGCGCGCACCGTCTACTCGCCCACAGTGCAGAGAGCGAGAGAGAGAGGGACACACAATGCATTATACATCAAACACCTTCATACATATTTAATATTTTGATCGTGTGTAACATCAAAGGTTCATTAATATCAGTGATGATGATGATGATGATGTGTATGTGGTGTCACAGAGGCTCCGTTGTTGTGGCGTTTTTGGGTGAAATGTGTTGAAGGTGTGGCTAAGCTCCACCCACTCTGTGTTGCTGGTGTGGCTAAGCTCCACCCACTCTGTGTTGATGGTGTAGCTAAGCTCCGCCCACTCTATGGTTCAAAGGCTGTGTTTGTGGGTCTCAGACCTTCATCAGATAATCTGAGTGGCCTTAATCCCTGATGGGGAGGGGGGTCAAAGGTCAGAGGTTTGGGGTATCAGCTGGAGCTCAGGTCTGTTGGTCATGTGACCTCTGATTCTTCCATCTATTCGTTTGTTTGTTTATCTCTGGGGGTCGAACGTCAAAACGTTTGTACGAGAAATAAAAGAATAACGTTTATAGTCCAAGTGATGATGTCACTCAGAGGGAGGATTGGATTGGCTGCTGTGTTTTTCTTTGTTTCTGCTCCTCCCCCATCACACACACACACACACACACACACACACACACACACTAATCAGGATTTTAAATGAAGGCTGCATGAATTAACATGTGTGTGTTGTGTTTCCTTCTCATTTGTCTAATGGATGAAGTCTTTAAGCTCCTTTCAAACACCACGTGCACGCTCAGAGCGTGCACGTTGATCCGTTAATTAGCCTGAGTGGCTCCTTCCTCTTCCTCTTCCTCTTCCTCTTCCTCTTGACCTTGTCCGTCATTCAGGAATTCTTCTTTTTTCTCATGTTAACGAGCCTCAAACATTCTGCGTGTGCGTGCGTGATGGGATTTATTTACAAACATTTCCCTTTGACCACAAACCGACCAATCACAGCCAGGTTAGAGTTCAAACTGAGGAATTTGACCCTGTCAGTGATGTCACAGAGGGCCGTTGTCCAATCAGAGCCAAGCATGTGAAAGGAGTAGTGGGCAGCACTGAGGCATGCTGGGAGATCAGAGTTCATGGAAAATGCACATTCCTGACCACAGACACACACACACACACAGCTGATCAGTTCCTGCTCTAATCACCTTATAATCGATCAATAATGAGAACCAATCACATCCATGAAACACACGAAGGTGACCAGAGTTCAGTGAGTCACACACGCCCCACTCGCCGTCTCGTGGTGCGTGTGCCCGGCCCTGACAGCTGTCAATCAAACCTCAAACAATGAGCCACCGTGAAGCCCACCAGCTCCGGTTCAATGAACGGACACGTGCAGGCTCGTGAGAGTGACTGTGGACGTGCTCACACACACACACACACACACACACCAGTGGATCACTGAGGACTTCCTCTGCATCGCTGCTCACTTCCCCGTTGCCGTGGCGACAGCCTCCTGTTGTCATGGCGCTGTCAGATGGTTTCCATGTCACATGACTGATGCTCTGTGCTTGTTGCTGAGTCATTGTTTGTGTGTCAGCAGCACAGACAGAACCTTCACAAAGAAGAATGGTGACTGTGTGATGCCTTCAGGGACCGTGGTTAATCCCAGCTCAGAGGATTAGGATCAGGATTATCCTGAGTTTCCTGCTGTGTCGTCAGATCTTTAATTCTGCCTTTGTCTCATCTTCATCCTTATCTTCATCCTTATCTTCATCTTCACTCCGTCTGCCTCAGAGTGACATCACTGATTCATCTGCTCACTGTGGGCGGAGCTTAGATCAACATAATCCAGTCACAAAGAGGCTTGGTTATGCATCACTTCCTGTCCGACACATTGGTCATGTTTAGGGTGTCATGAACACGTTGGTGGTGTTGCAGAGTGATGACGCGTTGTCACAGCCTTTCTTCCTCTGTGGTTTCTTGCTTCCTGCTCTCGGTGTGTGCGTGTGACCTGAGGGGACTCCGTGCCACACTTTAATGATGTCGTCACAAACTGGCTTTTAAGAAAATAAAAGCTGAAGATAAACACTGATACTGGTTTTCTGGGTCATGTGATCAGCCTGAGCCAATCAGCTCTCACTTCAGTTAAAGCACGCCATAATAAAACAGTCAGATTAAATATTGGATGTGAAATTAGTCACGCACTAGGGATGTAACGATTCACTCAACTCCAGATACCATTCGATTCACGATACTGGGTTCATGATACGATTCTCTCACGATTTATTTTACAAAATGAGACTGTAGACAAATTTTTTTTTTGGGAAAAAAACTAGAAAATACTATTATTTTCCTTTTATTTTTTATTGTCAAAAGAATTCCTTGATAAACTATTCAAAAAAATGGAATTGAACTAAAAATAAATCTTGAATGAAAGAAATAAAGGAATAATACAAATGAAAATGTGATTACACTGATTTACGTCATATTTGTTTGGACCAGCAGAGGGCGCTGGTAACACAGTGGTCGGTTGGCATGCAGATATCTAGCAGTGAAGAAGAGATGCTATGCTAGCAGACAGAGCTAATAGAAAAACGTGACTTTTACAGATATTCAAGTAATATTACAGATATTCTTTTGATGCTAAAGGGGTAATGAATTATTTATTAACATGTTTAAGAGTAGAAGGCAGCCAGAAAGAAAGTATTAACAGACTCCGCCCGCCGCCTACACTTGTGGCCCTCTGCTGGTTAAAAAAAGTACTACGATTCAATTGTCAGAAAATCGATATCAACCGTGATACCTATGAATCGATTTTTAACTGCCTTACGATTAATCGTTACATCCCTATCACGCACACATCAGCACAGGAAGGAACAGAGGGTGACTTTCAGAATAAAAGCTCTTGGTTAGCATAAACTTTCCCACGACTCCCTCTGACAAACCACATGTTTGGAGCAGTGTCAGAGTGATTTTACCGAGAGGGGCGGGGCTTCACTCTATTCTGTCAGTGCAGATGCCAGAGGGACTCAGGGATTGGTCTTTGAGCTGGAGGGGAGGAGCTTAGCACCCCCTATTTAAACACTTGTTTTCACAGCTGACGCCGTCATCATGACTCTCTGACATCATCTCTGACATCATCACCACAGCATAATGGCCCAGTCCATCTGGCTGTCGTCATGGCGACCGTTGCTGATGCTGCTGTTGATGATTTGTGATTGGTCAAACTCAGAGTTCCCCAAAGACCAGGAGCCAATCAGCAAGGTCGCTTTAGAGTGTGAGTACAGCCTGTGATTGGACAGAGGAGGTCATGTGACATAATGTAAATAAAAAAGTGTGTGTGTGTGTGTGTGTGTGTGTGTGTGTGTGTGTGTGTGTGTGTGTGTGTGTGTGTGTGTAGCTTATCCTTGTTTCCAGGGTCTCCTCCAGGAAAACGATGCTCTTCATCTCGGCCTGGACTTTCAGAGGATGTTACGTATCAAACACATGTTATACATCGCAGCCAGGTGTGTGTGTGTGTGTGTGTGTGTGTGTGTGTGTGTGTGTGTGTGTGTGTGTGTGTGTGTGTGTGTGTGTGTGTGTGTGTGTGTGTGTGTGTGTGTGTGTGTGTGTGTGTGTGTGTGTGTGTGTGTGTGTGTGTGTGTGTGTATTTCCTGCCTCTTTAACTCTACTCTGACCTTTGACCTTTGCAGAGATCACGTGTTTGCTGTGAATCTAACGACAGCTTCAGAACACTTCATCCCACAGCAGGTTGGTTGGTTTGTGTTTGTATTGTAGACACAGATTTACAGAATATTTTGCACTATGATAATCTCAAATGTGAGACCAGACTTTCTACTTTCATCAAAACAATGTTTCTAGCTTGTTTTGTTCTCCCGTAATCAGCAGTTGAAATGTTTAACACAAAATGGAAGTTTCTGAGGAAAAAGCTTCATTATTAGTTTTGTTTATTTGCTTTAGTGACACCTCAACATTGGTTTTCTTCTATAAAACACTAAAAACAACACTAGGGGTGTTAGTACGTTTCCCTCTGATGAATATGTCTATTGGTCACATGATGTCAAAGGTCAACACTACAAGGAGTGTAATTTTTTATAGACAGCAATGCATGTTTTGTTATTTTAATTAAATAAATGAATGTATTTTATTGTATAATAGTGATCATCACCAGCCCTCCATAAGGAAGTGTAAGAAACACTTTATTAAAGGGAGAGCAGTGTTACACCTAGGTGGGGGGAGGGGAACAGGGAGGAGAGACATGAGATGGAAAGTTTGTAGTTGTGTATATTGTGTTTATTGTGTTGTGTAATTAAACCTGTTGTAGCATATGAACTAAAAGCCAGGTTTTCCACACCATGATAGGTTGAACAAGGAGGGATTTAACAGTGATGATGCACACGCCAAACAATTGCAGAGTTGAGAGGTTTATTGTTCCAGATCGTTAATGTACTTCATCATGACAGTGCAGATTGTAGATGGATCACATGATGATGAGGTCAACAGAAAGTTTCTCTCCCAAACTCTCCCCACCAGCATGATGCAAGCCAAACTAAACACACCCCCAGGTGAGCACACGACTAATATAAGCTACTCCCACATTGCCACGCCCAATCACTGTGGGGCAGAAGCGTGAATACTGAGTGTGTGCACGACACACATTCACATGCATGAACCTCATTTAGAAACAGGTGAGAAACAACCAATCCCTGTACGGCTCCTACAAACCAGTCAGGTGACCAGTGTGAAGCTTAGGTCTAATGGTGGTGGACAGAGGGAAGGAGTGAGTGGTAAAACCTACAACTGGTATTTAGGATCAACGTGTCTAAAGTTAAGCCCACGACCAGTTTTATCCACAGTCTAAGACATGTCATTGTATCATAGACCAGTGTATGTGTAAGAACCACTACTGTAAACCCAGGCGCTGCCCTGGACCTGGAGCAGCACAGCTGGAGACCTCCAGACCTCCATGGATGTCTCTTCAGACACACAGCTACAGTCACCTTCTGTGTTTCTCTCCATGTTGTGAACGTTGACTCGTGTTGTGTTGATGTCAGGCCAGAATCAGCTGATCAAATGTGTTATTTACACAGTGATGTCACAATGTTCACATATCAGAGTGTGTGTGACACAGCCCTGCTCAGACCTGCTGGATGACGCTCAGTAGATCATCTTCAGATGGTGCTGATCGACTGATTGACAGACTGTAGCTGTATTAACTTAACTCAGATCAATAGTTTCTGTCATAATCTGACTATTTTTCATGGACTGATCAGAGCAAAGTTACAGGACCTGATGAAGCAGCACATTAAACTAGGTTTTAACGTTCTTTTAAAAACAAATAATAAACAAAAACTCTTGTTTATTTAGTTTTCTACATTATGAAATGCTTGTGCAGCAGACGTAGAAGTCCATCTGCCTCTAATTGAACTTCTTCAAATGTCATTGTGCTCGTGTGCTCTGACCTCTACACATGAGCAAAACGCTCATTTAAATACTTACTCTACCTGCTGCAAAGAGGGAACGCCTACGTGTGTGAGCGCCACGAGCACGTACGACGGCCTTATGTAAACATATCATCAGAATGATTGACAGCTAGCTTCTTATGAATTAATAAAACAATAATGTTTGTGTTTCAGACGCTGACGTGGAAAACACAAGATGTGTCAAAGTGTACGGTCAGAGGAAAGAACAGAGTGAGTTAAGCCCCGCCTTCAAACTGATGACTGTGTCTGACTGTGTGTGTGTGTGCGTGTGTGTGTGCGTGTGTGTGTGTGTCAGGACGAATGCTATAACTACATTAAGGTTCTGGTTCCTCGTGACGATGAGACTCTTTTTGTTTGTGGAACAAACGCCTTCAACCCGACCTGCAGGAACTACAAGGTAACATCTGGTGTTACGCTTCAGCTGGTTGTCATGTTATCCTGTGACTGATTGCTGACACATTATTAGCTCTGGTACCAGTTGGGTGTTGTGTCTTATTCAGTGATGATGTCATCCTGTGACTGGATGCAGATGTATGTAACCAGTTGAAGCAGTGCGCCCACCCTCAGGTAGAGCTGTGATTGGTTGTGTGTGGTCAGGTGTGGTCCCTGCAGCAGGTGGGGGAGGACGTGCTCGGGCAGGCTCGTTGTCCCTTTGAATCCACTCAGTCCAACGTGGGACTGTTCTCAGGTGGGGGCGCCACACCAAACAGGAAGTGATCATCTATTGATCAGTGGATTGGCCTTTTATCCTCATGTCCCGCCCCCTTCCTTTTTTAGGAGGTGATTTCTACTCAGCAACGACCGCTGACTTCCTGGCGAGCGACGCTGTTGTTTACAGGAGTTTAGGAGACGATCGGCCCGTTCTACGCAGCGTTAAATACGACTCCAAGTGGCTCAGAGGTAAACACACTTTACCTCCTCATTTAACAGCTTTTATTCTGGAAATCCCACCTCAGGAAGTGTTTTCTGCTTCCTGATTGGCAGAGCCACACTTCCTGCATGCCATTGACTACGGAAACTACGTTTATTTCTTCCTGAGAGAAATCGCAGTGGAATACACCGCAGTGGGAAAGGTGTGTGTGTGTGTGTGTGTGTGTGTGTGTGTGTGTGTGTGTGTGTGTGTGTGTGTGTGTGTGTGTGTGTGTGTGTGTGTGTGTGTGTGTGGCGTGAAGCTCTAGATCCTCACTCAGTGCTGGTAATGAGACATCGCTCTATTCACAAATGCAATGTTGTGCTAAAAACGTTAAAATATGGTCACACACTTCCTCTGTACATATACAATAGTGTTCCCACGCTGATCCTAGCCATAGTAGCGCTGCTCTAATCCATGTGTGTGTTGTAACAGCTGGTTTATCATTTATCAAATATTCTGTTGAAGGAAAGCAAAAAAATCATTATTTAAATAATGAGAAAGAAAAAAAACTTAGAAGAGCTCAGAGAGAGAGAGAGAGAGAGAGAACTTGCTCGACACTTATTTAAGTCTTTACATGTCACGTAGACGGTGCTACATAGTGAAGGTCACATGATCACTATAGCTTCACACACACCTGTGTCTATGTGTGACTGATATATTTATGTTGTTAGGTGAACATCCAGGTGTGTGTACACTTTAATGTGTGTTAACGTTCTAAGGCACATCAAACAAACATGCAGGCAATACTTGTGCATTGTCCCTGTCTACCCATTCTAAGTCTATAGAAAATGTAGATGTAGTGTCAGACGTGCAGGCGCTGGGTATGCCTTCCATAGACTGGTGCACATGAATTTAGAACGGATTCACCCCCATAGTGTGTGTGTGTGTGTGTTCACAGGTTGTGTTCTCTCGTGTTGCTCGTGTGTGTAAGAACGATAATGGAGGATCTCCTCGAGTTCTGGAAAGGTACTGGACGTCTTTCCTCAAGGTGAGAGAGAGAGCACACGTTACACACACGTAACACACATGCTACACGTTACACACTCAGTAAGAGGTGCTGAGTTAGTTCCTTAAATAGTGTGTGCGTGTGCGCGTGTGTGCGCGTGCGTGTGCGTGTGCGTGTGTGTGTGTTCAGGCTCGTATGAACTGTTCTGTTCCTGGTGAGTCTTTTTTCTACTTCGACGTTCTTCAGTCTCTCACCAACGTTCTTCAGATCGACCAAAAACCTGCTGTGATTGCTGTGTTTACCACACAGGAGAACAGGTGAGGTGCTCTTCATCATCATCATCATCATCATCACCCCCACACTCTGACTGCTGTGTGTGTGTCTGACTCACAATCACAATAGATGCTTCATTATCAATGAGGTTTATTTTAACCTGTTGAATATAAAGACAATAATCACTATTTACTCAGGAAATGAAGGTTTTTGTGCTTTTTCTCCATTTCTCTCACGTGTGTGTGTATACGTGTGTGTATACGTGTGCGTGTGTGTGTATACGTGTGTGTATACGTGTGCGTGTGTGTGTATACGTGTGTGTATACGTGTGCGTGTGTGTGTATACGTGTGTGTATACGTGTTCGTGTGTGTGTATACGTGTGTGTATACGTGTGTGTGTGTGTGTATACGTGTGTGTATACGTGTGCGTGTGTGTGTATACGTGTGTGTGTCAGTATCCCTGGCTCAGCCGTGTGCTCCTTCTTCATGGAGGATCTTGAGGCTGTGTTTAACGGGCGTTTTAAAGAGCAGCGCAGCAGCGACTGGTCGTGGTCGGCCGTCCCTGAGGAGACCCTCCCTCGGCCCAGGTGAAGAGCTCATGCAGGGCGACGTCCTCCAGGGACACTGAGCAGCTCTAACATTGTGTCCCCCCCCCCCACAGGCCAGGCGTGTGTGCAGGAGACGGGTCAGCATCCGATTACAAGTCGTCGCTCCAGTTCCCAGACGAGACGCTGACGTTCATAAAGTCGTTTCCTTTGATGGATGAGGCGGTCAGGTCGGTCGGGGAGCGACCGTTCTTCACACAGACGTCCAGCAGGTACCCAACGGCCTGTCATGTTGGGGCGGGGCTTGGAGCTTGTGTGTGGGGCTCAGGGTTGTGCTGTGGTTCTGTAGGTCTAAGCTGACCCAGGTGGTGGTAGACGTGTCAGCCGGACCCTTCAAGGACCAGACGATTCTGTTCCTGGGCTCAGACGACGGGCGGCTCCTCAAGGTTCTGCTCAGAACGGCGTCCGACCGCAACTTCCGCTCCGAGCTGCTGGAGGACCTGGCTGTGTATGACCCGTCCAGGTGTGGGGTCCCGGGTCAGGAGGAGCGCAGGGTTCTGGCTCTGGTTCTGGATAAAGACCATCAGGCCGTGTTCGTGGCCTTCAGGGGCTGCGTGGTCAGGGTCCCACTGAGCCGCTGCTCACAGCACGGCGACTGCAGGAGGTGAGGCCACACCCACAAATCAGTGAGGCCACGCCCACATTTCAGTGAGACACGCTGTGCCCTCTGTCCTACAGGTCCTGTCTGTCCTCCAGGGACCCGTACTGTATCTGGATCAGAACAGGACACTGTGCTGACGTGGCTGCAGGCTTCAGGTGAGCCTGTTAAACATGGTAACCATGGTAACAATGACAGATATTCGTTTCCACCTCACCTCAGTTCTACGGACTAATGACTCTGTGTGTTTCAGAGCTGGTTTTGAACAGGACATGGAGGGGGAGGAGCCAGTCCTGGACGACAGCTGCCAGGGTACGAAGCTCTGAGCTGTAGCTAATAGGCTAATTATTATTATTAATGAGTAAAGAACAGGAAATTAAACAATGGTTATTAACTCATTCAGTGCCATTGACGTAGTATTATGTAATTTTTCACAATTAGTAGAAAACACCCTGGCGTAGGTCCCTCATCAATATCTAAGCTGTAGGGTGATGTACTGACCAACTGTGTCCTGAAGGTGGCAGCAGTACACCTTTAGGTGTGAGATTAGCCACTGATGCTACCATTAGCTAAGGAGGAAGAAGCAGGAACGAGGAAGGGAGATTATGGCGCTATGAAGTGATTTTGTGACGTATCCAGTAGCTCACAGCTCCATTATACAGTAGGGCAAAAAAAAGTATTTATTCAGCCACCAATTGTACGAGTTCTCCACTTAAAAAGATGAGAGGCCTATAATTTTCATCATAGATAAACCTCAAATATGAGAGACAACATGAGAAAAAAAAATCCATAAAATCACATTGTAGGATTTTTAATGAATTAATTGGTAAATTCCTCAGTAAAATAAGTATTCGGTCATCTACAAACAAGCCAGATTTGTGTCTCTCACAGACCTGTAACTTCTTCTTTAAGAGGCTCCTCCTCCACTCGTTGCCTGTATTAATGGAACCTGTTTGAACTGGTTATCAGTATAAAACACACCTGTCCACAACCTCAAACAGTCACACTCCAAACTCCACTAAGACCAAAGAGCTGTCAAAGGACACCAGAAACTAAACTGTAGACCTGCACCAGGCTGGGTAGAGTGAGTCTACAATAGGTAAACAGCTTGGTGTGGAGAAATCAACTGTGGGAGCAATTATCAGATGTGTGTCAGGAGGAAGAGGAAGTTACATGTGTGTGAATGACGGGGGGAGAGACTTGGAGGAACGCCAAAACACAGTCAGAAATCCATTTAACTCTGACATAGATAATAAAATAATAATAATGTTTCCATCAGAAACCTTGTCTCATTGTAGTTTTTATAGTTTTATAGAAGGAAACTAATGTTGAGGTGTCACTAAAGCAAAAAAATTAGCTTCAAAGTCACTAATAGATTTTTTCAGAAAAAGCTATTTTTCTCAGCTTTTTGTCACAAACTGGTGAATATGTGTAAAACTTTCCTCTATTCAACTGATGATTACAGAAGAATGAAACAAGATAGAAACAATAAAGTAGAGACGTTATTCTTTCAGAATCTGGTGTCAGATTTCAGATTGTCATAGTCACTGAATAAGTTAAAAACAATGCTACACTTGCATTAATCTGTGGCTAACGCCGTTAGTGTGACTAAATGTCGGTAACTGAACGTCTGTTTTCTGTTTTTCCAGCTGACATTTATGCAACGACGAGGAATCAGGAATCAGTGTCGGACACGACGTACGGTAAGAGTTGATCAGGAGGTTAAAGGTGGAGCAGCGCCCCCTCTGTAGGAATGTGGAACTGCACGCTAACAACTGTAAACACCGTAGATTTATTCAAAACTGATATTTTATTAAAGATTTTCATCCTATGACTGAGGAATGGGTTCCATATCTCCTTAAACTCCTACTCAATAAATGATCCACTTGTTGTGCTAACAACCTCTATCCATTATTTAAAGGAGAAAACATTAGTTAATGTTCAGTGCTGTAATATTATTCTGCATCCTGTTACCAGACACCATAGTCTATGACGTTTAGATAAAACTAAAATACCCAGTACACAGACCCATCTTCATACCCGCTTATTCCCGCTAATCAGGGTCGCGGGGGTCTGCCGGTGCCAATCTCCAGCTCTCATAGGGCGCTGGGCGGGGGTACACCCTGGACAGGGCGCCAGTCCATCACAGACAGACAACCACTCTCTCATTCACAATTTAGAGACTCTTAGTCATGTTTTTGGATTGTGGGAGGAGCCGGAGGAGCCGGAGGAAACCCACGCAGCACGAAGAGAACATGCAAACTCCACACAGAAAGGACCAGAGTCCACCCCAGGGCTTGAACCCAGGACCTTCTTGCTGTGAGGTGGACGTGCTAACCACTAAGCCACCGTGTGCCCGAGGTGTAACCTGAATATCCCATTTAAGCAAGAGATGATCAAATCCTACATCTTTGTAGTTTTTCCACAATCATAGACTACAGTAGGGTCCCCACCCCTCCATCACCCCTCCATCACCCCTCACTGCTTCTTAATCTGAGCCTGGCCAACCTGGAAGGTTCCACAAGACTTTATTCAGGACTTTATAAAACATGAGTTAAAACTGAACCTCACGTGAATAACAAAAACAAGATACACAAAGTCCTTCAGTTGTCATCAGAGATTTGGAAATCCAGATCTCTTTCCCAGCATGCTTTAGGAACATCCATGCTTGATAAGTGTGTACATAAAATGCAGACGCCCCCTTGTTTTTATATTTTAACTTCCTGGATACCAGAGCTGCTATGCTAATGCTGTTTATGGGAGATGATATGTATATGAATATGTAAAAATCTCCAAAATTTTGTGTGTTTTTGTGTTCTTCAAAGACCTGAACCATTCTCTCCCCCCACATCACTGAGGGTGTACCCCACATTTAATCCATCCATCCCATGCCATGCATTTCTTGTCTATAAGCAGTTTTTTATGATACCATATTGAGGTTCTATCTGTTTGATATATTTCTTTTTATATATTTGTTTGTATATATTTATGTTTTCACATATTTGTTTGTATATATTTATGTTTTAATAATATATTTATGTTTTTATCTTAAAGGTACAGAAACTCACGCCTCTGTAAACATCCACTCCACGCTGCTGATTGGCTGTGTGCTCGCCGCCTTCTTCCTGGGAGCTGTCCTATCAGGGTTCATGGTATCATGTTTCTGTGGCCAAAGCTCCGCCCACCAAGTGCCCGCACTGAAGGAGGCGGAGCTTTCGCTGCCGACCTTCACTAAAGTTAGCGCGCTAATGGACGAAGCCACGAAGGTCAGAAAGTAAAAGCAGGAGGATGTGCTCCTACAAAATAAAACAATAATAACCCATGCTGTTGTTTCAGGAGGACAGAGTGGGTGTGGCCTCACAGGTCTACAGCTCCTTCATCCCCAGCGGCCGACAGCAGCAGTTGGTGTCGCTGGCCGACGCCGAGCTCCGCCCCCCTCAGGTGACCAATCAGAGCGAGGATAATCACTGTGAAACCTTCAGAAACACAAACACTTTAAACCATTGAAATACACAGTGAACTATTCTGTGCTCAAGGTTTTTCACAATAAAAGTGGGATTGTGTTAGTTACCAAAGTTTACTTTTAATCTAACTGGGATAACGTGGGAACGACAACATTGGGATGTTATTACTATGATGCTAACATTACGCTAACACTATGTTAGGGTCTCCACTGTCCCTTAAAATACAGAATTGTTCCTTAATTGTCCCTTAAATAGTGCGTCCCGTTCTGTTTGTTCTGTATTTACATAAATGAGCAGAACATTAGACATGTCCGTCAGACACAATGAAACACAGGAAATGCCAAGACCATATGTATATTCTAGTGGTTCCCAAACTGGGGTACGTGTACCCCTAAAACAGGGGTCTGTAACCTGTGGCTCTTTGACTCTTTAGCAATGGCTCCTATAGCTATAAGAACATATTATAATCTCAGCCTTTCCTCCTCTCTCCTAACACACCTGATTCACATCAGTGATCAGGTGGAGAGGGAGGAGGAGCTTATAAAGGGCTGAGAGGACCAGAAGGAGGGAGAGTTCTGATCCCCTCTCGTTGTCTTTGTGAGTTTGTTATTTTAGTTTGAACTGGATATTTCTGGTAGTCCTGTTTTCATCTTCCTGTAGTTTAGAGGGTGGACGCTGGGAGGACGGCCCTGTATAGGGTTGGCCCGGTGTCCTCCCTACTGTTGTTTAGTCTGTTCTGTTGTTGCTTTTTATATTTTGTTAATAAATACTTTTGATAATCGTTGCTTTCTGTGTGGAGTCCTGTTTGTTGTGGCCCCTCAAGCCTTGATATGACACCCTAGAGGGGGTCATAACAACCCTAATGCTAACACAAGGATGCTAACACAAAGATGCTAACACTGGTTTCTGTCTCAGGATGGCGATGAACTCTCGGCTCTTCCGACTCCCAATTCTTCGCCTGAACTCTTTGTCCGGAACGACCTTCAGCTTCATCAGAGCGGTGCCATCCTCGGCGCACCAATCCCGTTCTCCCACCGTCTCCTGAGCGGCACAGGCTCCTCCCCTTCGGCGACAGCGGGAGGCTCCGCTCCCTCTCCGTCGGCGCTGGACGAGCTGTTGCGACACATCAGTGAGGTCAGTGCGTCAGGGAGCGGAGGAATCAAAGTTCTCACCTCCTCATCATCGCTGTTTCCCTCTGGACCAAAATGCCACCCTTCTCCTCATCACCACGGCAACCACCGTCCACAGCTTTTCAGCAACTGTCATCACCATAGCAACCACCATAACGGCATCGCCCCTCAGCATCGGCTGATCCCGCAAACAGAGTCGCACTACGACAAGCGGCCGGACCGACTGGTAAAATTAGGCGTCGGCGTTCCGCGCCATCACAGCTTTCACCAGCGGGGGGCGCCGTTCACACGCATGAACACTAATAACAGCAGCAGCAAAGGGGGCGGAGCCTGTCTGACCCGGCAGCACAGCTACAGTGAGGGAGCACACCCACAGTGCGCTGGCGTTCGCAGGACGCTGTCGCTCAAACCGCAAATCCCGCCCAAACCGCTGTTCCTGCCCAATGCCGCAACGCCTTCTGTGGCCGAAACAGGAAACTATGAGCTCTGAAACACTGCGGCGCCTCCTGTGGCTGAAATGTGGTACTGTTTAGTGAGTGAATGAAGGATCTTTTGGTTAAAAGGTGAAAAAGAGAACGTTGGAGGATGAAACACAAAATGCTTCCAGTCACTCTTTTCTGTTTTTTGGACGTTTCAGGGCACAAAGGTTGTCCTGATGCTAACGCTAACGCTAAATGCTGCTCTTTGTACCACATTGGTATCACCGAGGATTCATCAAACACTTTCTGATCGTTCATGTCTCTCAACTCATTGTTGATTTTTTAAAATATGTTTTGTTAAAATATTAAAACACTTAAACATGTCTGATCATCTGTGTGAGCTTTGAACACACGCACGCGCACACACACGCGCACACACACACACACACACACACACACACACACACACACACACAGTTGTAGCTCCACAGAAATCCAGCAGGTGGCAGCACATCATCATCATTCAAAGTTACAAAAACAATTGAAACTACTAATAAAATAAAACATCCGTCACTGACCAATCACAGGCAGTCTCAGAGTCACATGACGTCACTCATTGATGAAACGTTAAACATTTGGTAACAGTTTCACTAGTTCAATGAGAAAAGGATTACTTCTATTATACTGGATTTTACTTTATATTTATCATTATTATTATTGTTGTTGCTGGGTTGTTCTTTGCTTTTTTTTTTTTTTTTGTTTTGTTTTGTTTTGTGCACCAACTACCAAGACAAATTCCTTGTACTGTCCTTAAAACTGTACATGGCCATTAAAACATTTCTGATTCTGATTTAAACCAGTGATTCTCACATTTTTTAAATTTATTTCACACTTTAAAAAAAGGTGAACTTTCACATGAGTTCATCTTCCTTAAATAATCCTGACAAATAACACATTTTCAAATGAATTAAACTAATAAATAACCTCATGTTTCATAATAAACTGATCAGCTGCGTAAAAGAGTTAAAAAATACAGAAAGTAATGAAACATTGTTTACAATCTGTGACAAAAAGCTTAAAAAATAATTAAGGTAATTCATTTTTTTTTTATTTTCCACTTTACATCATTATTACACTTTAGTTCCTGTCCATATCTAATGTAGTTTAATCAGTTAATGCTGTTAATTTCTGCTACATTTTAGCTTCTCATTATTACTTTATTTTGTTTAATATTAATGATCTTTATCAATGAAAAAATGTTTTTAAGAAGATTGACGTGAAATTGAATTTTTCCTCCCGTTTGTCATGCCCCACCTGTCATACCTCTATTCCCCACAAGGAGGCGCACCCCGCACTTTGAAAAGCACTGGATTGGGCCAAAGAAAAATCAATTAACATCCGGATCAATAAACTCTTAAATGGGTTCATCAATGACCCCTGAGTTTAATCTGATCAAATCAGGATTAATGATTTATTTGTGATTCTTATAAAATAATGTGTGTCTATATGTGTGGTTATTAATCAGGATATAAATGATTATTGATCATTGATCAGGTAACTGATGATATCTGGGGAGGAGTGGTTAGTGTGTGTGTGTATCATAATCATATCTGATATTTTGTATTGATTTTTAAAGTCAGTGTAATAATGCTGACTCTACATTACTCTCCTCTTCCATCAACATCATCTATGGACATGTTTCTGTTTTAAACTACTTTGTATTGATAGAGTCCTCTGTGTGTGTGTGTGTGTGTGTGTGTGTGTGTGTGTGTGTGTGTGTGTGTGTGTGTGTGTGTGTGTGTGTTGAACAATCATTTACTCCCAAAGTAGGAAAACTGCTCCTCCTTTATCAGAGCAAA
Source organism: Gouania willdenowi (assembly GCF_900634775.1). Taxonomy (NCBI): domain Eukaryota; kingdom Metazoa; phylum Chordata; class Actinopteri; order Blenniiformes; family Gobiesocidae; genus Gouania; species Gouania willdenowi. The sequence continues at coordinate 153,946 of NW_021144868.1, read as the reverse complement.
GGTTTTAAATTCATTCATAAAAAGGGATTTATTAAGTTAAAACAATTTGGGAACTCTCAGGAAACACACACACACACACACACACACACACACACACACACACACACACACACACACACACACACACACACACACACATTGTTTTGATGAACTAAATGAACATCTCTGTGCTGAATAGTACGTCTCGCATTCCTGAGAACTCAGTGAAATAACTTGGTTCCACTGAGTAAAAAAAGCTCTCAGAGACTCTAGACATATGCTCAGAATATCTATGTCAAATTACAGCCTGATTCAACGAACATTAACGGAGGAGTAGTCATTTGAAAAATGGGCCCCTGTGACACATACAGAGTAATGGGCCCCATTCATATAAAGTGTTTATTATCATGTGTACAGTAAAGAAACATGTTTCCCTGTACAATGAAATTTGTATTTTGCTCACCACACTGGATGTCACAAAAAAATAAAAAATAAAGAGAAAAGTAGAGTAACAATAATTATAATAATTTAAAAAGTAATAAAGATAAATATAAATATGAACAAGGTAGAAAAGATAGAAAAGTCCAATATAAAGTGTGTATAGTGAAATATATCCAGTTCTATTTGCTGTGGAGGAGTCTGATGTCAGAGGGAAAGAAGGAGTTCCTCAGTCTAGTGGTCCTGCATTTCATACTTCTGTACCGCCATCCTGAGGGTAGAACTGTGAACAGACCAATTGTGTGACTGTCACACTCTGAGTGTGACAGTCACACAATTTCACTCATTCTCACATCACACGCCACACTTGACATTTCTCACGCTTATATTTCCTCATTCAATACTCTATTTATTTATTTTTCATGATAATGAACTTTGGTCATCACAGCTTGCCGTAGCTCCAGTAACTCTGATTGACTGAACGAGATAACCAATCCCAGACCAATCCATGTCTCCTTGTGTCTGAATCTAACCAACCACAGCAGGCATCACACAATAATAAACCAATCAGAAGCAACGTAAGGCGGGTCTTGACGAGCCATCACACAACACGCACCGAGTCGTCGACATGTTTTCAGAAAGAAAGTGTTTCTAGAGGACAGACGCCGTCTGAGATGGTATGTAAATACCAAGTCATGTTCACTGTTAATATCACTGCGTGTGTGTGTGTGTGTGTGTGTGTGTGTGTGTGTGTGTGTGTGTGTGTATGTGTGTGTGTGTGTTATAGTGTTAGTTTACTTGTCTAAAAAACTAACTCCTCCCCCCAGTACACAGACACACACAGTCAGTTGTGTCAGTGACTGTCTGTCAGAGGCTCAGTGCAGATGTCTGTCTGTTAAACACTGAGAGATGTTTGAGGAAACACTGCATGTGTTTCTCTAACTAACTCTGCTGCTGCTGCAGCTAACGGGGCTGTTTACACATTCTTAAAGAGACAGTGTCCTGAATGTGATTTACTTTAAAAACTACTTTCAACAACTCAGAGCTGCCCTGAAAAAATCAACACTACATCATTTAATCACATTTCAGCCTTAATGAAGGAAAAAGTCCAAATGTAGTTATTGTGCTGCTAGTGATTAATAAAAGGGTCTTTGTGGCTCCACTGACTTTGACCTATTATTGTTTTTATTGTAAAACTATAGATGGTGAAGATGGACTCAGTGATGCAGTTGTAGAAGATGGTGAGGACTTTTGGTCACATTTCCTCAGCTTCCTCAGGAAACACAGCTGCTGTTGAACCTTCTTCACCAGCTGTGTCCTCACTGATGTGGACCCCCGGGTGTTTCATACTGCTCACCCTGTTCACTTCCTGTTCCTGGATAGACAGTGGCTGATGAGAGAACCTCTCATGTCCACTATCATCTTCTTGGTCTTGTCCATGTATATTGGTATGTGTCAATGATTCTGTACCACCAACCGTCGTAATATCTGACTCACAAATAAATGAGAAATTGACTTTGATTTTTTCTTTTTTTTTTTTTATTGAATGGATAATCAGGCTCTGAGCATAGATACATACTCATCTATAGATTATATTTACCACATTTTAGCTCCATTCGTTCATAAATAACAGAGGAGTAGTGATTATAACTTGTGTACACAACAACAACAACAACAACAACAACAAAGTGGGGGTGTTTGGAGTCCGGTAGCTCAGCATAATAATCACCAGTGGTGACTGGTGATTATTCTCCAGGGGGGGCTACAACTCTAAAATAGACAAACACCAAAAACAGGTTTTGTGTAGCTTTGAACAAATAAGGAGGAAAATGTCAGTTACAGAACGGTTCTCTAACGACAACATTTAGCTCAGAATACTGTAAAAAATAAATAAACAACTATAGATCATAATGATGGAATGAATGAGTGATATCACACATTTTAAACAACATAATTTTGTGAATAAATGGAAATAAACAGTATTTAGTGCCTCATGAATAGATTTATTTCTATTCATTTGAGAAACTCAGTTTGTTTTACAAGTAATTAAATAAAAACGGGGGGAAAATGAATATACATAATTTAAGACATGACAATATATAATTTAAGACCTAGTTTACAAAATATGAACATATTCAAGATTTGAATTCATCAAATATAGTTTGTTCATGTTTCTCTGTAAAGTGCTTTAAATGTGTTTATACATGCTGAGTCAGCAGGTAGGCAGGTACACAGAATTATTTAATTTCTCGTTCTTCATTTTGTTTCTCCTTCTAACGTTCCACGGCTTCACCTGTCAATCAGCCACTTTATGACGGACCACTGTGATGTCAGCCCCTCCCATGGCGGGAGGCGGTGTTGTGTAAATGATCAGAGGTGTGTTCCATAAAGAGGGTTTAACAAACTCTGAGTCTATCCATAAACTCTAGGTCAACATACCCTCCATGGTAAACTCTGTGTATCTGATTCATTACAGCTGGTATGAAGTGGATCAATAAACCCTGAGTATGTAAACCTTGGGTTACTGATGTGTACGTGAGCAATAAAAAGCCATCATCAATGGATCAAAGATTTAATCGAGCTGCCATGACAACCAAATGGAAGATAGTGATTTATTCACCCTGATGGTGAAATAAGTCAGTGTTTGATGAATATGATCCTGTTCTAAAGGTGTGTTCAGTCTTCAGTGATTATAGTGATTAAATCACCTGTAATTAATAACACTTTATGATCACTTCATCACTTTATCTCTTCAGTGACGTGACGAGTGGTGAATAATAATAATAAAATGTGTCTGAGGAGACGTGTCAGCATCATAGGATGTCTGCATAGAGAGTCCTCCTGTTACACTGGATATAAACACAGTGACTGATGCTTCATATCTAATCATTTATATTGATTTTAATGTAATATTATTACCAGATTCATCTCTACATCATAAAATATGTCATAAAAAACACTGAAGTGGGACGTGAACCCACGATCCATCGCTTCCAAGACCAGCGTCACACTTCACTGTGACACCATAACTTCATAGATGTATGATCTACAGATTTAACTGTATAATAATATAAAACAATAATCAAGCCTTAAAAGTGTATTAATTTAAATGATCATCTCCTCCTTTATATTATCTACAGGTTTGTATTCAGTGAACTTTACTACAGACGTCAGTAGATGTTTTAATGTAGATCAACCTCTCAGTGTGTTTCACTAAATGATCTACATCTACAATGTTAGAAAGAAAACTACAGTTATCACAAAAAATAACATAAATCAACACAACATTAGTAATGATGTGAACACGTCTGTGGTGTGTGATGTCACTAATGTGTTTCAGAGAAAAGTGTTAAAGTTTATTAAAGTGTTCAGGTGGGCGGAGCCAGGTAGAAACCCAGGGTTTCTTTGATAAAACCTGTCAGTGACCAGGTTTAGTTCATGGACAATGTTACCATGGTAACATACTCGGAGATAAACATACCTCATGTTTAGGAATGAGATACTCAGAGTTTCATCATTTGAGCCTGAACATACTCAGAGAAGAACATCACCTACTTTATGGAATAAACCTCTTCTGTATTAAACACAGTGTCTCAGGATGCAGGTAAACTCCGCCCACAGACACTCCATAGACTAGTATAGAAGAGGAGTTACTGTGAATGCACAACTTTTAACGAGAGTGGACGGTAAACCTCACCAAAATACTGTATTACTAAGTGAAAACAACATCAACCTCAACACTGCATTTAACATCGGCATTACACATTTCCATTAAAGTATTTTCTTAACTCGGGAATAATTCTGTTTATCAAAACTTGTAATGAACATTTCCAACACACACGTAGCTTCGCTAGTAGCCTGAACTCAGAAACAAACAAAAGCATTTATACCAACAATTTCAAAGATATACATTCTTTGCAGTAAGTTAGCAAAACATTTGAAATACTGAAACATTCTTGGTGTGTGTGTGTAGTAAGGATGGGGTAGACTGCCCAAACCTTTTATCTGAGTGTGGGGATTATTCTGCCCCATTGTTCACTCAGCAATGTCTATCATCCCACATAGTCTTTGAAGTGATTTGGGTTCATCAGTGAAATCCAGCATCAGAAATCTTGGGGTTGTGTTTAACCAATCGATGTCTTTGGAGGGCCACTGTCGTCAACTGACTAAAAACTGTTTTTACCATCTGAGAAATATCTCAAAAGTGAGGCATCTACTGTCCAAACCTGATCTGGAACTGGTCATCCATGCTTTTATTTCGTCCCGCATTGACTACTGTAACTCAGTTTTTACCTGTTTTAATAAGTCGACCCTGTGTAAACTCCAAATGGTTCAAAATGCTGCTGCCAGACTTTTGACCGGTACGTCCAGAACATCACACATTACCCCGATACTTTCCTCCCTGCACTGGCTCCCTGTCAAGTTCCGGATTGAATATAAAATACTGGTTCTAACATTCCGGGCTTTGCATGGCCAGGCTCCTCTATACATTTCAGACATGTTGTGTCCCTACACTTCAGGACGCAGCCTTCGATCCTCAGGTCAGGGTCTACTAAGGTTCCCAAAAACCAAATTTGAGACCAGAGGAGACCTGGCGTTCCAGGCTGCAGCCCCCAGACTCTGGAATGGTCTGCCCCAGTCTCTCTGGGAGATGAACTGCGTGGACACTTTTAAAAAACATTTGAAGACTTCGCTTTTCAAAAAAGCTTTTAGTTAACAAGATTTTATTTTTAATTTTTACTGCCCTTTTATGATGCTACACATGTGATGTAAATGTATGTTTATTGTTTCTGTGTACAGCACTTTGTGATTTTATCTGCGAAAAGCGCTTTATAAATAAATACTTACTTACTTACTTACTGAAGTATGCAGGAGACCTGGATCTTTTTGAGTCTCTTTTCAGTGGCAGGAAGGCTTGCAACCACAGAGTCAGCATAGAGGTTTATCTCCTCTTCTTGAGGTCCTTCTGTTATGCCGCTCGTTGGACACCTTGACAACACATCAGCAGTAGCGATATCCTTACCAGACACATGGGAGATGGTGTAGTCAAACCTCATTAGTCTCATGCGCAAACGTTGGATACGAGGAGGTAGTTCATCCAGGCTTTTTGAACCAAGTAAAGGAAGAAGAGGCTTGTGGTCTGTTTCAATGTGGAAGGTCTTTCCAACTAAGAACTCTGCAAACCTCTCACAGGCCCACGTGGTGGTCAGTGCCTCCTTCTCTATTTGGGCGTAACGCTGTTCAGTGTTGCTCAAACTCCTTGAGGCGTACGCCACTGGTCTCCAGTCGACTGTGTCTCGACGCTGAAGAAGAACAGCACCCAGTCCATAAGATGATGCATCAGCCGATATCAGCGTCTCCGCATTTGGATCGTACAACGCCAGTCCTGGGGGAGTGGTCAGGTCCTCCTTTATCTTCTTAAAGGCTTGCTGCTGCGGTGATCCCCAGATCCACATATTTGATTTTCGAAGTAGATCTCTTAGCGGCTGTGTTTTATCAGCTAGGTGAAGGAGGAACTTTCCAAGGTGATTTGTCATCCCCAGAAACGCTCTCACTTCTCCCACATTGCTGGGCTCTTTCATCCCTTTCACAGCGCTCACCTTTTCGGGATCCGCAGTAACTCCTGTCCCAGGAACTTGATCTTGTGCTTGGAGAATTCACACTTTTCATTTAAAGTCACCCCCGCCTCTTGTAGTTTGGACAGGGCCTTCCGCAGCCTCTGATCATGCTCCTGCTGTGAAGCTCCCCAGATGAGATCATCATCCATAGAACAGCTTCCAGTCCTTCCAGGATCTGCTGCATGCGCTTCTGGAAGTGTTCTGGTGCTGAGGAGATGCCAAAACACAGACGGTTATAGCAGTAGCGCCCAAAGGGTGTGAGAAATGTGGTCAGCAGGGAAGAGTCTTTTGACAGAGGGATTTGCCAAAATCCTGCATTAGCATCAAGTTTTGAAAACACTTTTGCACCTGTCAGCTGACCCAGTGTGTGCTCCACTGAAGGGAGCTGGTGTCTCTCTCTCAGCACAGACTTGTTAAGTTCTGTGAGGTCAGTGCATATCGTCACTTTCCCCGTCCGTTCTGGGACCACCACCATTAGTGCACACCACTCCGTAGGTTCCTCTACCGTCGAGACGACACCCTGTTGCTTCATACAATTTAAGGCAAGACAAGGCAAATTTATTTATATAGCGCATTTCATACTCAAGGCAACTCAATGTGCTTTACATGATAAAACATTCAATTGTTTAAAATCAATAAGAACATTTAAAATCATCAGTAAAATCAATTAAAATCATCAGTAAAATCAATTAAAATCATCAGTAAAATCATTTAAAATCATCAGTAAAATCAATTAAAATCATCAGTAAAGGGGTGGTGTGTAGCTCAGTGGGTTGAGCGCCCGCCCCATGTACAGAGGCTATAGTTCCTCACCTGCAGCGGGTCCAGGTTCGATTCCCGGCCTGGGACCCTTTCCTGCGTGTCATTCCCTGCTCTCTCCAACCCCCTTCCTGTCAAGCAACTGTCATATAAAGGCCACTAGAGCCAAAAAAATCCTTTAAAAAAAAAAAAAAAAAAATCATCAGTAAAATCATCATTACATCAACAACATGACTAAAAATCTCTCTCTCAATCATATGCAGTAGAGAAAAAAAGTGCCTTTAACTTTGATTTAAAAATGTTCACATGTGATGCTGACTTCAGCTCTGCTGCAGTTTGTTCCACTTCTTTGCAGCATAACAACTAAACACAGCATCACCATGGTTACTGTGAGCTCTGGGCTCCACTATCTGATCTGTGTCCATAGATCTGAGAGACCTGCTGGGTTCATACCTGACTAACATCTCACTGATGTATTCTGGACCAAACCCATTCACACATTTATAACCAGCAGCAGAACTTTAAAGTCTATTCTGAGGCTGACTGGGAGCCAGTGTAAAGACTTTAAAACTGGAGTAATGTGCTCTGACCTCTTTGTTCTGGTTAAGACCCGAGCTGCAGCGTTCTGAACCAGCTGTAGATGTTTGATGAAGACCATTACAATAGTCCAGTCTGCTGGAGATAAAAGCATGGACCAGTTTCTCCTGATCTTTCTGAGTCATTAAACCTTTCACTCTGGAGATGTTCTTTAGGTGGTAGAAGATGTTTTTGTGATAGATTTGATCTGATGCTGAATGTAAGATCTGAGTCAATCAGATCTTCACAGATTTAACTCCTCTTTAACCTTTGGCAGCAGAGGGAGCGATATGCACCTCGGTGTCGTGATTGAAAATGGCTTTGCTCCGGGTTTTAGGACAATGTTGTATTCCCCCTCCATCTTGCCGAGTCCTGTGAAAAGCTTTGGAAACTCATGCTTTACAGTCTCTTTGGAGTGCAAACCGATGACTTCCAGCCTAACTACCAGCTGTAGAGCTGTGGCAGTGGGTCTACTCAGCAGTGGAGTGTTCAATCCCTCGACAACATAAATTTCTTCCGACACACATGGATCTCCTCGACTAAGGGAGGCTGTAAACTTTCCTTTCACTTTCAGGGTTGTCGAACCAGGGCCCTTTAAAATTTTTCTGGCCTTCTCCAACCTGTGGAACCGACCATCTGCATACAGTGACCCTGGGATCGCAGACACATCAGCCCCTGTGTCGATCTTGAATGATGTGACATAATCATCCACTTTTATGTCTGTCATCCATGGACTGCTGTCGTCATCAGTCACAGAGCTGAGGAATGCAACCTCATAATCGCTCTCAGAGTCCCGTGTTACTGTTGCACTGCTCATTTCACAGATTCTTTTGGTTTTGCACACTTTAGCATAATGTCCTTTCTTTCTGCATTTATTGCATATTGTTTCTTAAGCTGGACATTGTTCAAAGCTGTGTATTTTAGAGTCACCACATCTTCTGCATGATCCATGTTTTTCTTGTGACCTTTGGGGCATCGGTTTAAACTGGAACGTAGTTTGCTTTACTCTTGCATTGCTGTGTCGCTGGACCTGCAAACTGTCCAGCTGTGTACTCGGCGTGTCTCCTTTAAAATTAGAGCGCAGCATTTCTTGTTGCTTTTTCACCACTTCGCTTTGTTTAGCTTTTGTTACAGCCTTCTCTAGCGTCAGTTCAGCATCCAACTGTAGTTGTTCGGACAATCTCTTGTCTCTGAGCCCGACTACCAGTCTGTCCCTGACCATTTCACCGTGCAGAGCACCATAGCCACAATGCTCCGCCAGACAGTGCAGTGGTGTAATGAAGCTGTCTGCTGACTCGCCCATCTCCTGCTGCCGCTGGTTAAATTTGGCTCTCTCAAAAATCACATTTCTGCGTGCTATGAAATGCGCATCCAGCTTGTCCTTGACATTCTCATAATCACTCATTTCTGCTGGAGTAAGGTGCAATGAAACCAGTATATCCTCCACTTCTTCTCCCATGGTGTAGATTAAAGCATTTACCTGGTTTTCCTCTGCTTGTGTTTCCAACCCAGAGGTGATACGAAACCTTTCAAAGCGCTTTATCCACTTTGGCCAGTCTTCACTTTTGAAGGTAAA
>NW_021144868.1:127500-140000 GCF_900634775.1 Gouania willdenowi | reverse complement strand
TCTGAATTTAATTCATGGGTTGAAACAATGTAGATGATAAGTTGGTTATGTTACTGTTAACTAGGGTTAGGGTCATGTACAGTATTTCTGAAAAATAATAAAACAGAATACATGTAACCTGTTGTTATGATTTGCTGTTATTTAAAAACAGTTACATCTTTTTTTTATAATTATATAAAATTAATGACCTGTTATTTCAGCCACTGCTTGTTGCAGAAAAACTTAATATTGTCACTAAAACATTAAAATATTTAGTAAATATATCTTGAGTCATTGTCAATCTTTACTTCATACAAAGCTACGGTACGCGAGTGAAGTCAACTATTCATCAGCATGTATGTCTATACTGTAACACCTAACCCCACCTTACCCCGGTTCATGACGCTTCAATTCCACCTCTGTCTCTTTAAGAAACTCTAAGGTTGTCTGACACACACACCCATGAAGCCATACAGACACTCATGGATGTTGTTTACCTCTGCTGCTGCTGCTGCTCCTGCTGCTGCTGCTGCTGCTGCTGCTGCTGCTGCTGCTGCTGCTGCTGCTGCTGGCTCTATAGTCCAGAGTAGGGATCACATAGTTTTTTAGTGTATTTATGAATCCACTAATAATAAGCTGTAGTTTTCATCTGAAAAGTGTCTGGAACAAACATAGCGGATGTTTTTAGGACGAGGGACGCTTCCAAAGATAAACTCCAACCATTGTTGACCATGTGTTTCATCCTAAAGAAAGATGTTTTCTTCACATCCAAAAACACATTTTCTCGCTGAAAGCATTTTTACAAACTAAAGACAGACGCTGATAGGATGAGCAGAGTAGACCAATCAACACACAGTTATCTATCAGCTGTTTGCTGTGACTGCAGCTGATTTGACGGAGCTGGTAGCGGGGGGGGCAAGTTTTATTCACATTTTAATTTCATATAAAGTATTTAAAGTAAGTAAATTAAAAGCTAAATCTGAGGAGGCGGGTGGTGTGGGCTGAACTAAGGAAGAGAACATAGGAGGGGGAGGGGGCTCGTCCCCAAGGCAGGAGATTTAAAGATGACTCAAAAATACATGAATCAATCTGAGAAACACTGGAGGTCTGTTTTTCAGGAGGGAACGACACTAACATGATATAAAGTTTATCAGAGGCTGTATATCCTCCACCACATACTCTGCCACCAGTCTTCTCACTTCTCTTGGTTCTAGTCACATGGCAGACAGAGAGAAACCTCATTTCTGCTGCTTTGTGTGACTCTTTTCTACACTTTCGTCCTCTGCTCTCTTTCTCTACGCCTCCATCTCTCTCTGTCAACGTGTTAGCGTAGCATCGCTACAGGTGTTTCTTCAACTTACTGCTGAAGTTTTTCACCTCTCAGGTTAAAATGTGTTGTAACGCGCGTTACTGAGTTTTGTAACATGTATAATATTACTGAAATGTTATAGTAATGCGTTACATTACTGCTTTACAGCAAAAAGTAATACATTACTGTAATTGCATTACTTTTGTAACTCATTACTTTCAACACTACTTATTAGACATAGATCTACTAATAGGGACATTTAGAAGGTTTTATACACGTTTATAAAAACAGCAGAGGATCCTTTAAAGCGTCACTTAGCAACCACGCCCATCAGCAGAGGAAATAAGATAGTTTTTCTTTGTGTGAGGAAGTCGTTAGGTTTTATCTTTTAACCGTGAAGTAAACATTCAATACTGAGATAAAGCCCACAGTTCAGCTAACAGGCGTTTCTGTGGGCGAAAAGGGCGTGTCCTGCCTGCATGCTATGCTATGCTAGCAGGCTGTTAGCTTTCATTCAGCCAAAAAGACTCTTCACTCATCTGTTAGAATGTCTGTAAAATGTTCTTAGATTAGAACATAATATTAGTTTATTGTCTTAGTATTAGTGCTACAGCTTTAAGCTAGCTCATGTGCTATCTGAAATCAAAGCTGACCTCGTGTTTACATGTTTAATCAGTTTAAAGTTACCAACAAGTTCAAAAGCTCAATTATGTCCTTTTTCTCTCACCGATGAGATTAAATGTTCATGTTTGACATTTTCCCCTGTGTGACCTTTAGTTTGGTCTGTTAAATCAGATACATTTCTTTTTATTTTGATGATAAGTGATGAGTTGATTATAAAATATGTTGCCAGACTCAGTTAAAGTAAATAAAGCAATTTTTGAAAATATATAAAATAAAGACATTTAAATAAAGCAGCTCTGAATGGTTCAAACCAGTTAAATCCACTGAATTAAAATCATTTTAAATTTAAAACAGAGATTATCCAACACTAAAACAAGGTTAGAGCCATTTCATTGTTTAGATTTTAAACTTCCTGAAATCGTACCAAACATGATCAAAAGGTTTAATGGAGTCAAATACTGTTATTTGTTTAATATTTATGACCGTTCATGGGAGAATGTGGGCGTGTCCAGGAAGTGACTGAACCTGCACTAACCTTAGTGTTTGCTGTACATATGTTAGATATTAAACACACTGAAATCATGGTGTCAAAGTGATGCTTGGACTCTTATTGTGAAAGGCTGCAGTGTTTCCTGTGACGCTGAGGGACTGCTGTGAAAACGTTGCTAAACAGAGAGGATCACTGAGAACGAGTCGGGCCGGTCGGGTCACTGCTGAACGGGTTTGGTCTGCAAAGCCCCGCCCCTTTCAGCCAATCAGCTGCCAGTGTGAAACTAAAGCCACCAATCAGCTGCCCTTTCACTGTGTGAGCTCATGAACAGTGAAGGAAGCTTTTATTTTGGAGGGATTGGCCCTGAGTGTCTCCAGTGGGTGTGAATGAGCGGATATATTAAAAGTTCACCATTTAAAAACAATTAACTCTAGTCTTTTATTGTGAAATTAGGCTTTGTGTAGTTAATTGGTCTCTTCCTTGATAAAGAAAGTGATGTGATTAAATAGTAAAAGTATGTCATTGAGTCTGAGCTGTTTGTTTGGAGTATCTCAGTAGTCTGTTAGCTTTCTGCTAGCTGTTAGCACCAGGTTAGCCATGTAAACTGAAGCGGTGAGTGATATTCTTGCTCTTCCTGATTCTTTGCATTAAAGGATCCTCAAATATTTTTACAAATCTGTCCTAAAACCTTCTAAATGTCCTTATTAATAGATCTATGTCTAACAAAGCACATTATTACACACCATATTCATTTTATTAACTTTTAAAAATAGGATTACTTTGCAGTTTTACAGCCTGTGTTCCTCCATCTTGAAATCATGTGATTGATGATGTCACACGGCCCCACTGCCTGTAAACATCCATTGTTTTCTATTGGAGTGAAACATTCAGCCTGATTTATAGATCTTTTAGTAGATTTATACATAATTGTCAATGGTAGGCGATATATCGATATTTTGATTTATATTGATATATTTTTTAAGTTCACAATGGGCAGTAATAATACATAAATAAATGATAGTTAATTATGATAATTAAAAAACTGTACAGCACTTCAGTCAGCTGAAGTTGTTTTTAAAATGTGCATTAATGCACATAGAGTTTTATAAATGTTGATATTGTTCTCTACACTATGTTAATAAAGGTGTGACATTAGACATGTGGCTTTAATGACTGACCTTATTTTAAGGGTTTGTCTCTGAAAAAATAAACTAACAGGTACGTTATGATATAATAGTTAAAGGAACCCCAATAACATCACAGAGAAAACATCATTATATATTGATTATTGCCATTCTGGTTTGATTGTATGAATCAAAGCATCTCAAGGCAAGGGCAAAATAATCAGATATTTACAGTAAAGGTGTAACAATACATGTATTTGTATTAAACGTTTGGGTACAGGACGTTGGGTTCAGGTACAGGGTTGTGCACAGGTGAGTTTACTTCCACCTGCAGCTACATGTGCAGCCCGTGTACGTCATGGCTAACGCTAGCTAGAAACCAGAGCTGGAGGCCCCTCCCCCTGTCGCTAAAGTCTCCTGCTTAGGAACACTTCAGCTTCAGGTGAAATACTGTAACGGAGAAACGTCACCACCTGAGTGTGAACATCACTGTGATAAAAAGAAAACGTCTTTAATGTAAACACAGCTGACTCAGCATTTAAACAGCCTCTCCTAATCATTCAGATCTGATCAAAACTGTAACAACTGTCATCAGAGTTTTTATATCAGCAGATAAAAGCTGTTAATAAGCTGTGAAGAGATGATTTTGTTATAATTTATGTAGTTTTTGTTTGAGAATATTATTATTACCAGGCAGCTCTTTACAACAGTATAGTATTTTTAACTTTATTTTCATATTCTCTATAATGTTAAATACATTGTTGTTTACTAAAGTTTTGAATAAACAACAAGCAAATTTATGTTTTGCATTTTGTTCCAAACTGTACTGAAAATGAACCGAACCATGACCTCAAAACCGAGGTACGTATCGAACCGTGATTTTTGTGTATTGTTACAGCCCTAATTGATAGTATAAAATTCACTGTTATATGATGTCTTTGTATGAAGGGCATTGAAGGTGCCACAGCGCAGGCGGTGCAACTTGGCGAAGGCAGCGCAGCAAACGCAGCGCAGCAAACGCAGCGCAGCGTGTGGCTATATTTTTGTCTTCTTTTTCAATAGTTTGTTAAGTTGAGGTTTTGTTTATTCAGACGAGGTTTTTCTCTTCAAAAGAACCATTAAAGGAGGTCAGTAGAACTCCTCTGATGAAGACTGGCAGGAGACAAAAAAAATCGTGAAAAACATTGTCTGAATAAATGAAACCTCAACTTAAATAGATCCTCCACTGTTTTTACAAATGTGGCCTAAAACCTGTGAAATGTACTTATTAGAAGATCTATGTCTAACAAAACACAGGTTTTTTTACAATACATGTTTTGTTTTATTTGAAGGGTTAATATAAATGAAAAACTTTGTTGTGCTTTTGATGAAAAACAAATGCTACTAGGATGTTTAAAAAATGTCAGAATATTCAATAAACATTTACTTTCTTTAAAAAACATGTCTAAATATTTATTTATTCTAGGCTATTTATGCACTATTAAAAAATAATAAAGGACTAAACCAAATTCGATATTCGATATTTGATATTTGGCCAAACATTTATATTTTGTTCAGCTTCGGCCTCAAATTTTCATTTCGGTGCATTTCTAATAAAAATCTACTAAATGATCTATAAATCAGGCTGAACGTTTCACTCCAATAGAAAACAATGGATGTTTTCAGACAGTGGGGCCGTGTGACATCATCAATCACATGATTTCAAGATGGAGGAACACAGGCTGTAAAACTGTAAAATAGTCCTATTTTAAAAGGAAATAAAATGAATATGGTGAACATGAATGTGTTTATTAGACATAGATCTACTGATAAGGACATTTAGAAGGTTTTAAGACAAACTTGTAAAAACAGGAGCATCTTTTAAGGCATGAAACCATGTAAATCCAGCAGAGCTTGTGATGATATCTCAGAACTTTCCCACATGATGATAATGATGCTGCAGGGCTTTAAAAAGCCTGATGTGATCTAGAAATGAGACGATATCTCAATATGGCAATATATCCTGAAATTTTTTTGCACGATTGATTATCGATATGCTCACGCTAAGTATCGATTTTTTTAATATATATATTTTAAAAACATTTTCTGCTTTTTCACTAAAATGTGCAGGTACGTCTTCACAGAAATGTTGTCACTATTTGTTGAAGGAACCAATATTTTATTGACTGTAATATTTCACTGTAATGATGTCACTGGTAATAAAGACCATATTTATTGTTTACATAAAGCACTGTTATAGATATTGATTAGTTTCCATTGGTATGTTGACACTTACTTACAGAAATATTGCACTAAAATAGTGTCACTGTTCATAGGACACTTTTTATATTTATTGTCTTTCAGATATAAAATAAAATGTTTATTTTTTCACAGATTATCGTAGATTGATTTCTGACCAATATATTGATCACTGTGTCGTCATATCATGAGATAATCAACTGACGTGTGTGTGTGTGTGTGTGTGTGTGTGTGTGTGTGTGTTCAGAGCCGGTGTCTGACGTCCTGATAAAGTCCAGTGTTCCTGAAGCCGTAGAACTCAACGACACAGTGACCCTCACCTGTTCTGCTAAAGGATCGTTCCTTAAGTTCACCTGGATCAATGGATCAGTGCCTTTGAAGGTGGACGGCAGGAGGATCACTGCCAAAGAGGTGAGTTTACAGGTTCTCTCTAACCTGTAACCATCAGAGACAGAGGAAACTATGGTGTTTACATCTGTAGGCTTTAGTGTCTCACATGTTGAGATATTTCAGGCCATAATCCTCACATGTAGATTCTAAAGTCACATGTTAGTCACGTCTGTTGTTGTTTTCTTACATTTTGTCGTTCTGTCTTCCAAAGGTTTACAAACACACACACACAATAGACACACTGTTTTAACACAACCCTAAAGCCACAATGCGGAGGCTGGACTGTCATGTGACTAGGTCGACCAATCACGTCCTCCTTCAGTCCCATCCAGTACCAGATCTGTATATATAGAGAGAGTTGCAACAACAGAATCGAAAATCCTTCACGTCACATGATTCATGAAGACGCGTTTGTTCCCAGAAGTTAGTGGTGGACCGTTCAAATCTATTGATTCCTAGTGATTTTCAGTCATTTGTCATCAATAACTGCATTGATTTACAATATTTATACAGTACACCATCGTATGTATGTGTATATACAATATATGTTTATGTCGTAGTTTTTTTTCTAAAGTAAATGAGTTTTAAAGGTTAGTGTAAACAGCTCTTTTACCTGCTTTTTAATGTAGTTAAAGCCAACATTCATTTGGTTCAAAACTGTGTTAATATGTATTATATACAGGATTTTTTGCTTTGAATTTTCTTTAATGTTCTTAAACTTGTATGAAGTTCAATCACATGCCAATGTTTATTAACATACTAATAGCCATATAACTTTTACACATACAACCTTCTATTTAGAATGTGTTTAAAAGATCATACTAGTTTATTTTCTTCCATTTCAGTAATCCCATGGTAATTAAGGGCCTATGTAATCTTAATTATTTAGTGTAATCTTTGACTTTAGATCTATACAGGTTCTGGTCATGTAATTAGAATATTATGAAAAAGTTGATTTATTTCAGTAATTCCATGCTAAATGTCCTTTGATCAGAGAACATCACTTTGGACCACTCAGCAGCAGTCCAGTCTTTTTTGTCTTTAGCCCAGACGAGACGCTTCTGACGCTGTCTCTAGTTCAGTGTCTTGACACCAGGAATGCTACAGCTGAAACCATGTCTTACATACGTCTGTACGTGGTGGTTCTTGAAGCTCTGACTCCAGCTACAGTCACTCTTTGTGAATCTCCTCCACATGTTTGAATGGGTTTAGTTTCACAATCCTCTCCAGGGGGCGTGGCTATCACTATTGTTTGTAGACTTTTTTCTACCACATCTTTTCCTTCCCTTCACCTCTCAATGAATGTGTTTGGACTCTGTGAACATCCAGCCTCTTTAGCCATGACCTTTGTGTCTGGTCCTCCTTGTTCAAGGTGTCAGTGGACGTCTTTGGAAAACTGTCAGGTCAGCAGTTTTCTCCATGATTGTGTAGACCTACAGAACTAGACTGGAGAACATCTAAAGGCCTTTGTAGAACACCAGGTGTCTTTAATATTAAACCTCTCCATAATATTCTAATTTTATGAGATATTTAATTTAGGGTTTTCATTAGTTGTCAGTTATAATCATCAACATTAAAATAAATAAACATTTGAAATATGTCAGTCTGTGTGAAATAAATGTATACATTATATAAGTTTCACTTTTTGAATGGAATTACTGAAATAAATCAACTTTTTAATGATATTCTAATTATATGACCAGCACCTGTATATATTTCAGTTACCTTTATAGATATAACACTATATATACATGAATACATAACATTTACTAATTCAGAATAACTTCACTGTCTACTTTTTGTTTTGCTAAAGGCAGAAATATATATTTAGCTGCATGTGCAGAAATCTGGAAAAAGGTGTCATTAAAAAACAAACCACGTCCTGACAGGACACATTGAAAACATATTTATTATCAGTGACGTACAGTGACCACTAGGGTTGGGTAGGCACGTTTCAAATTCAGACCACCAATGACAATTTCATACGTTTCTGCTGACAAGTGTTAATTCAATTCAATTTTATTTGTATACAGAAATTTACAACAAAGTCATCTCAATGTGCTCATCATAATATAAAATTTATAATAAGAAAAAAAGAATTAAACATAAGCAATTATTAATATAGCCTCCATACTCTCCCAACAAGATATATCTCATGACACGGCAGCACATCTGTTCCAGAGAATGTTCTGGAAAAGATGCTTTGATGCTTTGATGTTGTGTTAGACCATCCTAATGTTTTTGATGTTTTGTTATACTTCATGTCTGTTTGATGGACTTCAAAATGTCACAGTCACTCTCCGTGGTGCTGAAGTGTGTAAGCCACGCTGTTGTGGGCATGTGTATGTTATAAAATTATGTTATCATGAGCTTTATTATTTGGGTTTAAAAAGCCTGGTCATCTGCCCCGCCCCCGGCCCGGCTCTGATTTAGTCCGCTAGAGCTAGTAACATCATGTTTTATAATGCAAGTATATTTCATAAATAAATCAAAATTCAAAAAGTAAATTAAACTAATTACCTGCATAAAAAACAAATGTAAAAGTACAGCAGTCAAAAAATACAGGAATCAAACACTTTGTTTACAATCTGTGCCAAAAAGCTTAAGAAAACAAAAAAGTAAATAAATGTTTTATTAAAAGTCCATTTCACATGCTGACGTAAATCATTATGTTTGTATTTTAGTTCCACGTTACATTTTGTTCTTGGTCGCACCTAATTATATTTATTGTAGATGAAGAAAGAGTTTTTTAAAAAGATTGGCATAAAATTGTCTCCATTCTCTACCACACACTGTGAGAAGCACTGCTCTACTAACAGGCCTGTCTCTCCTTAAATGTACAAATGTTTCTTTACAATTGTAAATCTGTAGCATATGATTTATTTATTATGAAGTTTTATAAATTTGAACTTTAGAAAAGAAGAAGAAGAATGTATGTATGCATGGGGTGCTGGCCCCGCCCATATGTCAATTTTTATCTCATTGTCTGCCAAAGATGTCTAAAAGCGTTAGTTGTGTTTTTTGGCTGGGGTTGCTAGGAGACAGTGTGACAGTGTGGCTCTCCTGTGAATATCTAATTTGTACCATGATGTAATGACCAACTGGTGACCTGTAGGTGGCAGCAGAGCACAGCTCACGGCAGCTCACACACTAGACCAGAGCATGTGTGGAACTAAGTAGACTATTGAGAGTGTGGTGATGGTGAGAGAAAACAATTAAAAGAATGAGGCAAACGGTGAGACTCGGTATGTCTGGGAGGAGGAGGAAGTTGTGTGTGTGGAGAATGACGGGGGAGAGACTTGGAGGAACGCCAACAATATAGTAAGAAATCCATTTAACTTTGTCATAGATAGTAAAATAATAATGTTTCCATCAAAAGCCTGGTCTCAGTGTTGTTTTAATAGTTTTATAGAAGGAAACAATGACGAGGTGTCACTAAAGCAAAAAAAAAATAGCTTCAAAGTCACTAATAGATTTTTTCAGAAAAAGCCGTTTTTCTCAGCTTTTTGTCACAAACTGGTGATTTGTGTAAAACTTTCCTCTATTCAACTGATGATTACGGAGGAATGAAACAAGATTATTTTTCTGATGAAACTAGACATTATAATCTTTCAGAATCAGATTTCAGATCGTCATAGTAAAAAATATCGGTGGGTCTTTAAAAATCAGTGAAAATCATCTAAAACGCCTGGTACTGAGGGGTTGGCAGTGAATGAGTTAAAAGCCCATGTGGCCCCTGGGCCAAAATGTTTGCCCCCCCTGCCTTCATCTATGATATATAGGGATAATCCACTAACGCTGATAATAATCATAACATCCAAAATGATTATTTAAATGTCTTATCGTTCAAACTGTCTAATCAGCTCTAGCTCCATTGGCTACAAGAGTAAACTCATCACTTCCTGGAACTATTGAGGCTCCATGAGCCGCCATTGCTGTAAAACAGTGAATGGAGTTGTTGCAACTCTCTCTCTCTCTCTATACGACTCTGATCCAGCCCTAGAAGATAAATGTAGAACTCTCAGATCTGTGGAAACACCTTCTCATTTCATCCACCTGTGTGTAAGCCAAACGTTACTAATAAATCACACTGACAAATAGTCTCCAGATATAATGATGACCAGTTGAAGTGTTGCACCCTCCTTTAGCTGAGTTTACTAACTAATGCTAACTAACACTAACTAATGCTAACTGATTTGTGCTGTTGTAGGAGGAGCTTAAAAGCGTGCTGACCATCTACAATGTGCTCCGCTCAGACCTGATTGGTCCAATCTTCTGCTCTGCTGCCAACAAGCTGGAGACGGAGAAGAGCGCCCCCTTCAACCTCACAGTCCACTGTGGGTACTGCACAAAATACACACATACTGTGAAAATACACACTGTTCTCAATCACAATGTGATGCATTACGTTTGATCTGATTGGTCGGCTATGATGTGATGCATTTGATTGTTGTCTGGTTATTTCTTTTTTTGTAGTTTCACAATGTCTGTTGATCATTTTAAAACAAATAATAATAATTTACTAGAAGAAATGTAGCTAATTACTTCTAAAAACACTTTACTTTTAAGCTAATTAAAACGTACTAAAGTACAAGTAAAATTAATGATTTAGAAATATACTCTAAAGTACACACACACACACACACACACACACACACACACACACACACACACACACACACACACACACCTTTATACAATTGTAACATCATTTATTCATCCATTGGTGAGTGTAATCCAATCACATGACCCTTCATTCACCACACAGCACCAGGACCAACCCTAGTGTGTGTCCCACTGCAGGTCAGGTATATAACTATCTACAATAGATCTGTTCCTGTCCTTAGTTACAGATGTATGTATAATAGATCTGTTCCTGTCCTTAGTTACAGATGTATGTATAATAGATCTGTTCCTGTCCTCCACAGATGGACCTGATGAGGTGAAGATCAGTCCGTCCAAACCAGCTCAGTACATCAGAGCGCACTCAGACTTCAACCTGACGTGCTCGGCCGTGTCGAGCCCCGCCCCCTCCTTCCTGTGGTTCTACAACGAGGAGCAGGTGAAGACTGAGGGCCGCATCCTGTCACTGAACATCATCGAGAAGCTGGGCTACGGCAAGAAGGAGGGACAATACACCTGCTCTGCTAGCAACGATAAGACTAAACGCAGCGTCCGCTCAGCGCCGGTTACCTTTGGAATCATGGGTCTGTGTAGTTCTTCTAAATGTTGTAGTTCTTCTCATGTCAGAGGTCAGGATCTACAGTATGACATCATATCCTGTTCCTGTCTCTCTCTCAGAGCCCATTTCAGGTGCTAAACTCGTGGGTCCGACCTCCGTGCTCATCGCTGGGAACAGCTCAGCTAACCTGAGCTGCTCGGCGGAGAGCGGCGCCGTAAAGACGAGAGCGTGGCTAAAGAACGGTAAACCTCTGAGCGCCGGAGGCCGCGTCACCTTCTCTGGTGACATGAGCTCGGTTGCTGTGGCGCCCGTGCAGAAGGAGGACAATGGGAAGTACACGTGTCAGCTGATCAACCCGGTGAACACGGAGCAGGCCGTGTTCAACATGGTGGTCCACTGTGAGTGTCGGCGCCGCAGCTTGAGCACCAGTATAAGGTTCACTGAGAAATCCAGCTGCTGGACTAATCACTGACTGATCTCTTCCTCTCAGACGGGCCTGAGACCCCGGTGGTAGAGGGCCGTGATGCTGTGGAGGTGGAGGACCTGGTCACACTCGTATGCTCCGCCCTCTCCAGCCCACCGGCCAATTACACGTGGAAGTTCAATGGGACGCTGACCAAAGAGCAGAGCAACACGTTCACCATTGATAGGGCCGTCTACAGCGACAGTGGAACGTACACGTGTGAAGCTAGCAATGCTATCACTGGGAAGAAGAGCGCTAGCACACACACGCTGTCTGTTAAAGGTACACACACACACACCCAGCCCTGTGTTTGTTTGTGTGTGTGTGTATTAAAGTGTATCTGGAGTGGAAATGTAAATAACAAAAAATGTGTTTAACGTATTACTAATAAACTAAATATGTGCACCTTTTTATAAAAAACACTTTTTAGATTGATTTCATACCTTAGATCATAAACTATAGAGTCGCCATTTTGGACAGGATGTGACACACATGTTCTGTTGGTCTACAGTTTCTGAACAATGGTGGAGTGTAAAGCCAATGGTTGCTATGACAACAACAGAAACATTTATTTAGTGTCTCTGAGCCAAATAACGACACTAAGTCAAAGTTATCCAGACTGGTACCGGATACACACTTAAAACGTTTACGTTCACATTACATTGGCTAAGCTAATGAGCTAAACTATTGTGCTAAGCTAA
>NW_021144868.1:110000-122500 GCF_900634775.1 Gouania willdenowi | reverse complement strand
GCATATAAACGTTAACACGGGACAGGAAATACCATCAGGTTCCTCCCAGTGTTCTGATTGGTTCCTGAAGGTGTTGGTCCTGAGCTGCGCCGCCTTGTGATTGGCTCATTGTTGTCACGCTGAGTGTCTGTGATAGGCTGTTAGCGTGACGTGGTCGAGGTTTGAAGGCGATCCATGACATCACCGCTTGTCGGGAAAGCGGGAAAAAGTTTTAAGGGAAGGGGTCGGAGTTTGGCTTTGTGAGGTGAGGTGGGCGTGGCTAGCGTGCAGCCTCCTCTGTGATTGGACAGAAGTGTTACTGTATTTATTTAGTGAAGCTCCTCCCTGTGAACGTCCGGCTTCAGTTTCTGTAAAAAAATGTTAAGATGATGAAATAAATGTGAGGGGAACACATCCAGTGTGTGTGTGTCTTTATGAGCCGTTTGCATGTTCTCACACACACACACACACACACACACACAGTGACTGTTTATTACCAGTATATAGATCCTGTCCTCATGTAAGTTTAAGCTCTACCAATGAATGTCCCTGAAGGTCAGAAGGAGGCTGTGATTGGTCCAAACACTTCCTGTCTCTGTGTTCTTTAGCTTCTCTTTTATTTTAAACAAAAATATTTCACTCTATAGCTTTTTTATTTTTTGTTGCCAACAAATTAAATTTAAAAGTTGTGTTCAAAATTTTGGACCAATGAGGTCCAATTGAGAGGCAGGATCCAGCCAATGAGGAGCAGGGGGCGGGTTCAGGTGTGTTTTTGAAGAAAGTAAAAAACTTACTGAAACTGACATTTACACCATAGGGAGTGACTTTAGTTCAAACCACACACACTTACAGTAACACACACACACACCATAATACACACACACGCACAGTAACACACACACATGCACAGTAACACACACACAGTACACACACTGTAACACACACACCGTAATACACACACATGCACAGTAACACACACACACACACAGTAACACACACACAGTACACACACAGTGACACACACAGTAACACACACACACAGTGACACACACACACACACACACAGTGACACACACACACACACAGTAACACACACACAGTACACACACAGTGACACACACACACACACACACAGTAACACACACACAGTACACACACAGTGACACACACACACACACACACAGTAACACACACACCTCCCGCCTTGTTTCTTTTGTGGATGTGAAACATTCCTGAGTAAACGCTGCAGGCGTGTTGAGTCCTGCTTCTTCTGACACACACACATAATGACTGTGTGTGTGTGTGTGTGTGTGTGTGTGTGTTACCTGTCCAGTTTAAAACTGGTTTAGTTGAGGACTTCCTGTCAGTCTGCAGCAGTTTGTTTTTAAACACTTAGACAAACTTTACCTTAAACTGAAACGTGACCTTTGACCCTCAGTGTGGGTCCTTAATATTTATAATAATAATAATAATAATAATGTTAATAATGGAAGGTTAAAGTCTCAGTGTGAGGAGAACCTTCAAACACATCCGTGGCCTCTGATTGGTCGGTTTCTGTCCTTGGTGCCTCCTAAAGTGTTAAAGCATATGTATCAAACTCAAGGTCCGGGGGCCAAATCCGGCCCTTCAAATCGTCCATTTCATCCCTCAGAAAAATGTTAAAAGACAGAAAAAACATAAATTATTGCCTAAATTACCAAATAATTCCATTGTAAATATCTCAGCCCTTCTAAATACACTAATTCAATGAAATGGATGGTAATGTTCCCACGCTTTTATCACGAGTGCAGTCATTTAAAATCTGAAATTATTCAAAGAACAAACATAAAATTATTTCACATAATTTCCCCAAATTATATAAAAAATTATGACAAAATCAATGAAGTTTAAATGAGAAAATCCTGCAGGTCTGTTACAGTTACATACTTTAATTCATACATGTTGTAAAATACACACTTGGGGACATTTATGTTGAAATTATTCATTTTCCCGCACAAAATCTGTGGCTCACTTTAGATCAAACTACTGTATTTGGCTCCTGAAAAAATGAGTTTGACACCCGTGGATTAAAAGTAACTGAACAACTCTCACATTTACATAATAACAATAATAATATAAAATATTACTACTATTCAGTGTTTCTTCGATCCTTTCAAATTAAAACAAAGTATTTATTTATTCGTTCTGTTATGAAAACGTTTCAATGACTGTAAATGGATCAGTGCTGCCCCCTGCTGCTCATTAAAGGACCTGCAGCAGTAAAAACACTGGGCTCAGTCAGAGCCACGAGGAGGAACTTCCCTCAAGGATTTCACAATAAAAGCAGCTCAAGTTTTTCTGCCACTTTGTGTGTGTATGACGTCATGAGCATCAGCTGGTCAGTTCTACTTTGTTTCTATTCTGTTCATTTTATGGTTCACGTCTTATTTCAGTCCTAATCTGTTAAATTAAAGTATTTATATTTTATCTTTAAACTTGATTTTAAGTTTCGTGAAATCATCCAGATGTGTTAAACCGGGTTAATGGAGTCAACTTTATTAGCCACAATGCTAAGCTACCCATTAGACACAATGCAAAGTTAACTGTTAGACATAATGCTAAGCTAACTGTTAGCCACAATGCTAAGCTAACCATTAGACACAATGCAAAGCTAACTGTTAGACACAATGCTAAGCTAACCATTAGACACAATGCAAAGCTAACTGTTAGACATAATGCTAAGCTAACTGTTAGCCACAATGCTAAGCTAACCATTAGACACAATGCAAAGCTAACTGTTAGACACAATGCTAAGCTAACCATTAGACACAATGCAAAGCTAACTGTTAGACATAATGCTAAGCTAACTGTTAGCCACAATGCTAAGCTAACCATTAGACACAATGCAAAGCTAACTGTTAGACACAATGCTAAGCTAACCATTAGACACAATGCAAAGCTAACTGTTAGACACAATGCTAAGCTAACCATTAGACACAATGCAAAGCTAACTGTTAGCCACAATGCAAAGCTACCCGTTAGCCACAATGTCCTGTACTTTGATCAATCAGTAATGGAGAAAACGAATAAAGGAGTTTGTTTTCTGGACCGAAGCAAAAGAACTTGAATTTGAAAAACAAGGCGTTTTCTGTTTTTTCATTTTGGTTTTGGAAACAAATATCAAAAATGAGTGTTTTTTT
Source organism: Gouania willdenowi (assembly GCF_900634775.1). NCBI lineage: Eukaryota > Metazoa > Chordata > Actinopteri > Blenniiformes > Gobiesocidae > Gouania > Gouania willdenowi. Next base: position 119,342 of record NW_021144868.1, on the reverse strand, counting down.
TCATTTTTCATGTTTTTGTTACATAATGAAAACTAATAAACGAATGATACATGGATTGACCTCTAACTCCATCGTGGTGCATGTGTACAGTGGAGAGTAACGAAGGCCTTTGTAGGAACACTGGTACCATATGAACCCTTCAGGTACCACCATACTGGGGGGTTCTCCTGAACCATTCTAGGATGTGCTGAGTATGTTCAGTTTATTGAGATAATTACTAAGTCTATTGTAAACCACTCTTTCCAGTATTTGGAGAGTGTGGGAAGGATGGATATGGGACGATAATTTGTCATTTTTATCACCAGATTTGAATATTGGGATCATTTTTGCAATCTTTGTCATTCTGGGAACAATTTGTGTGATCAGTGAGACATTATTAGTGTTCAAGTGGTTCAATGAATTCTTTGGCAATAGTTTTTAATATTTTGCTGCTAATCTGGTCCTCTTCAGATCATTATGATATTATACAGTGTTTGGATAATTGCCTGATATGTATTGTTAGATATAGATACAAAATCATTATTAAATTCATTTAGAACATGGGTATGATTTGTTTTTACTGTGAGCACAGTGTTTATGGCCCATATTCAGAACACTGTTCAACACTTTGTCTCCATGTGAAGCTTCCATAAGTTCAGAAAAGTCACTACTTTTCATTTTCCTGATTGTGTGTGACTTTATTCTTGTAAATGTTATATTTGGTTTTTTCTCTATATTTGTTTTTTGAACATATGTTATCCAGGGTTTGTGTTCTGCCGTACTACGTATGACAGTCTTAGTAGGAATGGACCAGTGAATAGAAACTGTTATTTCATTTACAGTGTTCCATACTTTAGCTCACATTCACTTGGTACCGTGTTCTTTTGTTTACTACTTTGGTTACATAAAGGTAAACATTTCCTGGATGCGTCGTCCTTGGAGACGTCAATATTGGCATCTCCAAGGAGAACGCAGTCTTGGTTTCATTTATGTATGTGTAGTAAGGTTTCTTCCAGTTTAGTATTTAAAATGTTTAGATCAGATTCTGTGAAAATAGACGATAGCTTTTGTCATTTTTTATCTCAATAAAGAGAGTCTGTGTGATTGTCATTAACAGTGAGATCATCAGCATGTATATTAGAACGTACATACAGGCAGAATCTATCCTTAGGATCATTTATATTTTTCCAGGTTTAAGGCATTGTTTGATTTTTATTTAACCACGTTTCACTACAACCAATTATGTTGAAGCAGCTTCCAGTGTTTGAGAGCATGGAGACAAGTTCATCATGTTTATTCCAGCTTATGTTTAGGTAAAGAAGTGAAAAGTTATTTGCCGTATTCAGATATTTTACATGTTCAGGGTCGTAGTATTCTGGCCCCGCCCACATCCTCTACCACAGAGTGGTCGACTGTCACTACAATCATTTATCACTGACTTTGTTCATTTGTCACTCATGGATTTATTATTGGTTCTGAACCCTGTCTGAGTGTCAGTGTGGATTGGAGACACTGTCTGCTCCACTAGGACCATTGTCCCTGCTAGCTGCTACATGTTAGCATTGAGTTGTTAGCTGCTACATGTTAGCATTGAGGTGCTAGCTGCTACATGTTGGCATTGAGGTGCTAGCTGCTACATGTTAGCATTGAGGTGTTAGCTGCTACATGTTGGCATTGAGGTGCTAGCTGCTACATGTTAGCATTGAGGTGCTAGCTGCTACATGTTGGCATTGAGGTGCTAGCTGCTACATGTTAGCATTGAGGTGTTAGCTGCTACATGTTGGCATTGAGGTGCTAGCTGCTACATGTTAGCATTGAGGTGCTAGCTGCTACATGTTAGTATTGAGGTGTTAGATGTTACATGTTAGCATTGAGGTCTTAGCTGCTACATGTTAGCATTGAGGTGTTAGCTGCCACATGTTCGCATTGAGGTGATAGATGCTACATGTTAGCATTGAGGTGCTAGCTGGTACATGTTAGCATTGAGGTGCTAGCTGGTACATGTTAGCATTGAGGTGCTAGCTGGTACATGTTAGCATTGAGGTGTTAGCTGCTACATGTTAGCATTGAAGTGTTAGCTGCCACATGTTAGCATTGAGGTGATAGATGCTACATGTTAGCATTGAGGTGCTAGCTGGTAGTACATGTTAGTATTGAGTTGCTAGCTGGTACATGTTAGCATTGAGATGTTTGCGGCCACATGTTAGCATTGAGGTGCTAGCTGGTACATGTTAGCATTGAGGTGTTAGCTGCCACATGTCAGCATTGAGGTGTTAGCTGCTACATGTTAGCATTGAGGTGTTTGCTGCTACATGTTAGCATTGAGGTGTTAGCTGCCACATGTTAGCATTGAGGTGTTAGCTGCCACATGTTAGCATTGAGTTGTTAGCTGTTACATGTTAGCATTGAGGTGTTAGCTGGTACATGTTAGCATTGAGGTGTTAGCTGCCACATGTTAGCATTGAGGTGATAGATGCTACATGTTAGCATTGAGGTGCTAGCTGCTACATGTTAGCATTGAGATGCGAGCTGCTTCATGTTAGCATTGAGATGGTAGCTGCTACATGTTAGTATTGAGGTGCTAGTTGCTACATGTTAGTATTGGGGTGCTAGCTGCTACATGTTAGCATTGAGCTGCTAGCTGCTATATGTTAACATTGAGATACTAGGTGCTACATAATAGCATTGAGATAATAGCTGCTACATGTTAGCATTGAGGTGCTAGCTGTTATATGTTAGCATTGAGGTGCTAGCTGCTATATGTTAGCATTGAGGTACTAGCTGTTACATCTTAGCATTGGGGTGCTAGCTGCTACATGTTCGCATTGAGCTGCTAGCTGCTATATGTTAACATTGAGATACTAGGTGCTACGTAATATCATTGAGATAATAGCTGCTACATGTTAGCATTGAGGTGCTAGCTGTTATATGCTAGCATTGAGGTGCTAGCTGGTACATGTTAGCATTGAGGTGTTAGCTGCCACATGTTAGCATTGAGGTGATAGATGCTACATGTTAGCATTGAGGTGCTAGCTGCTACATGTTAGCATTGAGGTGGTAGCTGCTACATGTTAGCATTCAGATGCTAGCTGCTACATGTTAGCATTGAGATGGTAGCTGCTACATGTTAGTATTGAGGTGCTAGTTGCTACATGTTAGCATTGGGGTGCTAGCTGCTACATGTTAGCATTGAGCTGCTAGCTGCTATATGTTAACATTGAGATACTAGGTGCTACATAATAGCATTGAGCTGCTAGCTGCTATATGTTAACATTGAGATACTAGGTGCTACATAATAGCATTGAGATAATGGCTGCTACATGTTAGCATTGAGGTGCTAGCTGTTATATGTTAGCATTGAGATGCTAGCTGCTACATGTTAGCATTGAGATGGTAGCTGCTACATGTTCGTATTGAGGTGCTAGTTGCTACATGTTAGCATTGGGGTGCTAGCTGCTACATGTTAGCATTGAGCTGCTAGCTGCTATATGTTAACATTGAGATACTAGGTGCTACATAATAGCATTGAGATAATGGCTGCTACATGTTTGCATTGAGGTGTTAGCTGTTATATGTTAGCATTGAGGTACTAGCTGTTACATGTTAGCATTGAGGTGCTAGCTGCTATATGTTAGCATTGAGGTACTAGCTGTTACATGTTACCATTGAGGTGCTAGCTGCTATATGTTAGCATTGAGGTACTAGCTGTTACATGTTAGCATTGAGGTGCTAGCTGCTATATGTTAACATTGAGATACTAGGTGCTACATAATAGCATTGAGATAATGGCTGCTACATGTTAGCATTGAGGTGCTAGCTGTTATATGTTAGCATTGAGGTGGTAGCTGCTACATGTTAGCATTGAGATGCTAGCTGCTACATGTTAGCATTGAGATGGTAGCTGCTACATGTTAGTATTGAGGTGCTAGTTGCTACATGTTAGCATTGGGGTGCTAGCTGCTACATGTTTGCATTGAGCTGCTAGCTGCTATATGTTAACATTGTAATACTAGGTGCTACATAATAGCATTGAGATAATGGCTGCTACATGTTAGCATTGAGGTGCTAGCTGTTATATGTTAGCATTGAGGTACTAGCTGTTACATGTTAGCATTGAGGTGCTAGCTGCTATATGTTAGCATTGAGGTACTAGCTGTTACATGTTAGAATTGAGGTGCTAGCTGCTATATGTTAGCATTGAGGTACTAGCTGTCACATGTTAGCATTGAGGTGCTAGCTGAGGCTAGCAGAGCTCAACGTGGCTCTAGTTTTCCAGCCAGTGTATTTATTTAAACTAAAATTAATGTCAATGAAGCACAGCAACAACTTCTCCTCTGGTTCTCCTGTTTCTTGTGTTGTGGTCTGTGCGTCAATAATATGGGTCTACCAGGAACTAGTGCAGTGACAAAGGTTCCACGCTGTTTGGAGTGAAAAAGAGATTAACTGCCTCATTGTTTTTTTAGTGCTTTGTTTTTCTGTAAATAATTAATTGCAATTAACGATATAAAGTCCCAGGACTAAAAGGAACATGAGGACAATCTGAGGAAGAGGAGGAGCAGAGTGTGACAAACACACACACACACACACACACACACACACACACACACACTAATAAAGGTTCAGTTCAAAAACCAAATGTCTCTCCCCCTCCCTCCCTCTCTCCCTCTCTGAAGGACGCAGTCTTTCTCTCTCACAGGATGAACGTCTCTGCTCTCTGTGTCTGCTCTCACAGGATGATGAAAGGATGAAGATGAAGATGAAGATGAGGAGTTTGTGAGGAGCCGTCCATCCGTCCACCGCTGCTTCTTCTCCTCCTTCATCCTCCTCTTTCTCGCTCGTCCTTTTTCTGTCGCCAGAAGCAGAAGGTGAGACACTCTTCTGTGCTACACACACACACACACACACATACACACACGCACGCACGCACACGCACACGCACAGGCACACACACAGACACACATACACATACATACACACACACACACACACACACACGCACACACAGACACACACGCACACACACAAACCACACTCTCTCTCCTTTCTCCTGCTGCTGCATGTTTACATCCATGCCTCCTGCAGCCATCAGTCCCCTGCAACATCAGCACACGCACACACACACACGCACACACACACACGCGCTGTCTTCTCCTCATCGGCTTGAATTATTGAGCACACAGAATATGCTCTGTGAATGTAAATGTAGTGTGTGTCTGTGTGTGTGTGTGTGTGTGTGTGTGTGTGTGTGTGTGTAGTCCAGCCACAGGTTGAGCTTCATCTTGTGACACACACAGACACACACACAGACACACACACACACTAACACACGCACACACACACACACACACACACAGACACACTAACACACACACACACACACACACACACACACACACACACACACACAGACACACACACACACAGACACACTAACACACACACACACACACACACACACACACACACACACACACACACACACACACACACACACAGACACACACACACACACACACACACACACACACAGACACACTAACACACACACACACACACCTAGTTCATTAATCATTCATAAGCTCTGAATTCTTGTTGGTTTAATTGAACCTACAGTGTTTTCATTAAACAAACATTTCTGCACAACTGTGTGTGTGTGTGTGTGTGTGTGTGTGTGTGTGTGTGTGTGTGTGTGTGTGTGTGTGTGTGTGTGTGTGTGTTTCTTTCAGGACTGGGAGTGAGTCACAGGGAGGAGTGTTTATTGGATGGTTGTAGAAGCTGTGAGTTGGACGAGCATCCAACGGTTTAAGGATCGTGTCACAGCACACCCTGAGTGAGGACTCACAGACTCTACATGTCTGAAGGACAAGGTCAACATCTGGAACATGTGGATGGCGTTTTCCCTCCAAATGTGTCAGGCTTAAACCTGTTAGTGATGTTTCCCACAGAGGTTCATCCAGCTGGTTTCCTCTGAGACTCCTCCTCCTCCTGCTGTGAGTACTTCCTCATGTCACTGTTACGCTCTGTGTGTGTGTGTGTGTGTGTGTGTGTGTGTGTGTGTGTGTGTGTGTGTGTGTGTGTGTGTGTGTGTGAGTGTGTGTGAGTGTGTGCGTGCGTGCGTGTGTGCGTGCGTGTGCGTGCATGCGTGCGTGTTCCACTGGTGTTGGAGGAAACCCTGCAGTCGAGCTGAAAGGTGACCCTCAGGAGGAGGAGTTAGTGCTTGGCAGAGAAATCGCTGCCTCAGCAGCTTTTCAACGTCAGGATGGGACCTAAAATCACCTCCAAACAAAGCTCGTTCATTAGTTTATCTTATAATTAATATGAATCAATATATTCATTGATTAGTTAGGTTGGAGTTAAAACTGCCTGCACTGGTTATTATGGGATGTGATTTCACCTTCATCCCTCAGCTGCGTTACCATGTAAACAGCATCAGCAACACCCAGGAAGTTCATGTTATGATGTGACTGGTAACGGTGTTATGATGTGACTGGTAACTGTATTATGATGTGACTGGTAACTGTATTATGATGTGACTAGTGACGGTGTTATGATGTGACTGGTGACGGTGTTATGATGTGACTGGTGACGGTGTTATGATGTGACTGATAACGGTGTTATGATGTGACTGGTGACGGTGTTTTGATGTGACTGGTAACTGTATTATGATGTGACTGGTAACTGTATTATGATGTGACTAGTGACGGTGTTATGATGTGACTGGTGACGGTGTTTTGATGTGACTGGTGACGGTGTTATGATGTGACTGGTAACTGTGTTATGATGTGACTGGTGACAGTGTTATGATGTGACTGGTGACAGTGTTATGATGTGACTGATGACGGTGTTATGATGTGACTGGTAACTGTGTTATGATGTGACTGGTAACGATGTTATGATGTGACTGGTAACTGTGTTGTGATGTGACTGGTAACTGTGTTATGATGTGACTGGTAACTGTATTATGATGTGACTAGTGACGGTGTTCTGATGTGACTGGTGACGGTGTTATGATGTGACTGGTGACGGTGTTATGATGTGACTGATAACGGTGTTATGATGTGACTGGTGACGGTGTTTTGATGTGACTGGTAACTGTATTATGATGTGACTGGTAACTGTATTATGATGTGACTAGTGACGGTGTTATGATGTGACTGGTGACGGTGTTTTGATGTGACTGGTGACGGTGTTATGATGTGACTGGTAACTGTGTTATGATGTGACTGGTGACAGTGTTATGATGTGACTGGTGACAGTGTTATGATGTGACTGATGACGGTGTTATGATGTGACTGGTAACTGTGTTATGATGTGACTGGTAACGATGTTATGATGTGACTGGTAACTGTGTTGTGATGTGACTGGTGACAGTGTTATGATGTGACTGGTAACGGTGTTATGATGTGACTGGTAACGGTGTTATGATGTGACTGGTAACGGTGTTATGATGTGACTGGTAACGGTGTTATGATGTGACTGGTAACTGTGTTATGATGTGACTGATACCCGTGTTATGATGTGACTGGTAACTGTGTTATGATGTGACTGGTAACGGTGTTATGATGTGACTGGTAACTGTGTTGTGATGTGACTGATGACGGTGTTATGATGTGACTGGTAACGGTGTTATGATGTGACTGGTAACTGTGTTGTGATGTGACTGATGACGGTGTTATGATGTGACTGGTAACTGTGTTATGACGTGACTGGTTATTGTTTTATGTTGTGACTGAGCCTCTGTTTGCTGAGTCAGCATTTAATTTTCTGCTGCCTCGTCTCAAAACATTCACCCCATCCTTTAACTGTTGGAGGTCAGAGTGTGTGTGTGTGTGTGTGTGTGTGTGTGTTATTAGTGAGACTGTCCCTCCCGTCCTGCAGGTGGCAGCATAGCCATCAGACGGTTCTCCATGAGGAGCGGTGGAAGATGCCGGCTCTCCCAGCTCTGCTGCTGTGGATGTTTGAGCTGCTGCTCATTGTGACGTTGGTGCCGCTCTCCTTCTGCCGAGCCAGAGAGCTCGCCGCTCTGCGCGTTGGTACGTGGTATATACGCTTGATATACAGGAGCAGAAGAGGAAGAACAGGAAGTAGTGCAGGGTAGCCCCGCCCCCCAAGGGTGGAGGGAGGAACTCACCTTTACAACACAACATACATGTTATCAGTAAAACAAAAACACACAAAACAACAAGAATATCACAAAGTGACTCCATTATTGTGTTATTGTTTGTGTCGTTGTTGTTGTCGTGCTCGTAGCAGCCGTTCTGGACGATTCGTGTGAGCAGGCGGAGCGACTGGCGTTGAATTTGGCGAAGGAGAAGATCAACGTGAGGGAGGAGTCTCAGGTGGAGGTGGACGTGTACGAGCTGCAGACGGACTCCCAGTACCACACCATCAACACCAGTAAGACACACACACTCTAATCCATACATTATTATTTATTCAATGATTTTAATGTTAGAATTTTTATTTTATTATTTTTTTAATGTTTTTTGTTTCTGTCTCCCTTTCATAATAAAAGTTGTCCCTTCCCGTGGCCTCACATGTGACGTGTTTCTGACGAGTTTTGATTAAAAGTGTGTTTTTGATTCTCAGTGTGTCAGATTTTACCAAAGGGCGTGGTCTCTGTGATCGGCCCCGCCTCCAGCCCCGCCTCCGCCTCCACCGTCAGTCACATCTGTGGAGAGAAAGAGGTTTGTAAACACTGTTTTATTCTGAAGAGCTGCTGGGAGAAGAACGTCTGACTTCCTTCTTCTTCTCTCTCAGATTCCTCACGTAAAGATCGGTCCGGAGGAAACTCCCAAACTGCTCAATCAGCGTTTCTCTTCAGTGACGCTTCACCCTAGCAACGAGGACCTGAGTGAGGCCGTCACCGCCATCCTGCGCTCCTTTGGGTTCCCCACAGTCAGCCTGATCTGTGCACAGGCCGAGTGTGAGTGTGTGTGTGAGTGTGTGTGTTTAAAGCAAATGAAAAGAGAAATCAAACTGAGGTTAAATGTTGTAGTTTTACTATAATAAACAATAAGAGCTAACATTTAGATTTACAATTAACATTTCACTTTCACATTTAGATTAAACATTTAGATAAAATTTAACATTTAGATAAAATTTAACATTTAGATAAAATTTAACATTTAACACTTTGATCTCATTTAACCTGCGATGGACTGGCGCCCTGTCCAGGGTGTACCCCCGCCCAGCGCCCAATGAGAGCTGGAGATTGGCACTGGCAGACCCCCGCAACCCTGTTAAAACAGGAATAAGTGGGTTTGAAAATGGATGGATGGATGGATTTACATTGAACATTTCTCATTTAATATTTACATCTAACATTTACATTTAGATTTACTTTTCACATTTACATTTAAC
>NW_021144868.1:47500-105000 GCF_900634775.1 Gouania willdenowi | reverse complement strand
TGTGTTGTTGTTTTAGAGCTTGTGTTACATTAAAAGGTGTTTAAAAAGGGAAGCATTAGCTGATGTTGTCATCTGATGAATGTTGACCTCTGACCTCAGGTTCTCCGTTCAGGGACCAGATCTCTCTGGGAATCCTTCAGCTGCAGGAGAGCAACCGTCTGGAGATCCTGAAGAGACGCTGGTGGGAGGGGGGACAGTGTTCACGGGAAGAAGACCATCGAGCCAAGGGTGAGTCACACGCTGTGGGTTCCAACCTGTGGGTGGGGACCTGTTTGGACTCCATGTGACTCCTGGTTGTGTCTCAGGTCTGGGGATGGAGAACATTGGGGGGATCTTTGTGGTGCTCATCGTTGGTTTGATCATCGCCGTCTTCGTAGCCGTCATGGAGTTTGTTTGGTCGACACGACGAACATCAGAGACGGGAGAGGTTAGAATATATTTTTACACACTCATCAAACTTCTATTACATCTATATTTATATTACATCTATTTATATTACATCTATATTTATATTACATCTATTTATATATTACATCTATTTATATTACATCTATATTTATATTACATCTATTTATATATTACATCTATTTATATTACATCTATATTTATATTACATCTATTTATGTATTACATCTATTTATATTACATTTATTTATATATTACATCTATTTATATTACATCTATTTATATTACATCTATTTATATATTACATCTATTTATATTACATCTATTTATATATTACATCTATTTATATGTTACATCTATTTATATTACATCTATATTTATATTACATCTATTTATATATTACATCTATTTATATTACATCTATTTATATATTACATCTATTTATATTACATCTATTTATATTACATCTATTTATATATTACATCTATTTATATTACATCTATAATTATATTACATCTATATTTATATTACATCTATTTATATATTACATCTATTTATATTACATCTATATTTATATTACATCTATTTATATTACATCTATAATTATATTACATCTATATTTATATTACATCTATTTATATTACATCTATTTATATTACATCTATTTATATATTACATCTATTTATATTACATCTATATTTATATTACATGTATTTATATTACATCTATTTATATATTACATCTATTTATATTACATCTATATTTATATTACATCTATTTATATTACATCTATTTATATATTACATCTATTTATATTACATCTGTAATTATATTACATCTATATTTATATTACATCTATATTTATATTACATCTATTTATATTACATCTATATTTATATTACATCTATATTTATATTACATCTATTTATATATTACATCTATTTATATTACATCTATTTATATATTACATCTATTTATATTACATCTATATTTATATTACATCTATTTATATATTACATCTATTTATATTACATCTATTTATATTACATCTACATTTATATTACATCTACATTTATATTACATCTATATTTATATTACATCTATTTATATTACATCTATTTATTTTACATCTATTTATATATTACATCTATTTATATTACATCTATTTATATTACATCTACATTTATATTACATCTACATTTATATTACATCTATTTATATTACATCTATTTATATTACATCTATTTATTTTACATCTATTTATATATTACATCTATTTATATTACATCTATATTTATATTACATCTATTTATATATTACATCTATTTATATTACATCTATTTATATTACATCTATATTTATATTACATTTATTTATATTACATCTATATTTATATTACATTTATTTATATTACATCTATTTATTTTACATCTATTTATATATTACATCTATTTATATTACATCTATATTTATATTACATCTATTTATATATTACATCTATTTATATTACATCTATTTATATTACATCTATATTTATATTACATCTATTTATATATTACATCTATATTTATATTACATCTATTTATATATTACATCTATTTATATTACATCTATATATATTACATCTATTTATATTACATCTATTTATATATTACATCTATATTTATATTACATCTATATCTATTTTACATCTATTTATTTTACATCTATATATATTACATCTATATTTATATTACATCTATTTAGATATTACATCTATTTATATTACATCTATTTATTTTACATCTATTTATATATTACATCTATATTTATATTACATCTATTTATATATTACATCTATATTTATATTACATCTATTTATATATTACATCTATATTTATATTACATCTATATATATTACATCTATATTTATATTACATCTATTTAGATATTACATCTATTTATATTACATCTATATATATTACATCTATATTTATATTACATCTATATATATTACATCTATATATATTACATCTATTTATTTTACATCTATTTATTTTACATCTATTACATTTATATATTACGTCTACATATATTGCAAATATTAATTACATATATATATTATATATATATTACATATATTACATTAAACAGATATAATCGCCTATTCATAGTCGGGTCATGGGGGCAGCATCCTCAGCAGGGAGGCCCAGACTTCTTTAGCTCCACCCACTTCTTAGTTTCTCAGCGGGTCTGGGTTTTCCTCAGGTTCTCCTTCTAGAGTGACGTGGCCACGCCTCACTAGGGGGGTATCCTAATCAGGTGACTCCCCTGAACCCTCAAAGACCTGCTGGGGGTGTAGAGCTGGTCCACAGTTCCACGACCAGGAGGAAAACCACAATGTTCCTCCTGGATCCGAGGTTGGACTATCCGGTGGACCCTCCTCTCCAGTACTCCTGAATAGACCTTACCAGGGAGGCTGAGGAGTGTGGTCCCTCTATAGTTGGAACACACCGGCCGATCCCCCTGCTCAAAAAGGGGTACCATCACCCCGGTCTGCCAGTCCAGGGGCACTGGCCCCGATGTTCACACGATGTTGCAGAGTCGTGTCAACCATGACAGCCCCACAACATCCAGGGCCTTGAGGAACTCATCCACACCGGGGGCCCTGCCACTGGGGAGGTTTTTATCTGCCTCAGCCCCAGAGTTAGGAGAGTCCACTCCTGGGTCTCAGTCCCTGCTGACTTACCAGGCATTTCGCTGGGATTGAGGAGGTCTTAAAGTATTCCTTCACCGATCCACAACGTCTCAAGTCGAGGTCAGCAGTGTTGATGGTGCACCACCTCCCCCTCCTGAGACGCTGGATGGTGGTCCAGAACCTCTTCGAAGCTGTCATGAGTTATTCTCCATGGCCTCACCAAACTCCTCCCATGCCCGGGTTTTTTCCCCAGTGACCACTCCCCATTAAGGACTGCCCCCCGATCCACGGAAGGGTATACAGCTATAACATCTATATGTTACATCTATAATATCAATAACATAACGTGTGTGTGTGTGTGTGTGTGTGTGTCCTCAGGTGTCCGTCTGTCAGGAGATGCTCACAGAGTTTTGTAACGTTGTCTCCTGTAAGAAAACATCTCGTTTTCGCCGTCGTCGCCTCCTGAGCAGCAATGGGGGAAGAGTTCTACGAGCCCCGCCCCGTCTGTCAGGGCCCCGCCCCCTCCGGCTGGTCCCCGCGCTGCGTCTGGCTAACGGTAAGCTGTACGGGGGCGGAGCCTCCATGCTGGGCCCCGGCCCTCAGCGCCTCCTGGAGGACGCTATCGGGTTCAGCGCAAAAACGCCGGCAGCCTCTGCTCTAGTAGCTCCACCCACTGCTACGTTAGCTCCGCCTTTTGTAGCCACACCCACTGCTCAGCTGGCTCCCTTTACAGCACTGGTAGCTCCACCTACTGCTATGGTAGCTCCTCCCACTTTGCCACGCTCCTTCCTCCAAAGCTGTAGCCACATCCGGATCTGTCAGGAGTGTCGGCGGATTCAAAGTCTTCGGCTGGACTCTCAAGCACCGCCCTCGTCTCTCATCCCATCATCGGGGCCACCACTGAGTCGCCCCGCCCACCTGCAGCGAGGCTCAATGTCACTGCCCCGTCTCCGGGCTCCACCCCCTCCCTTCCACACGGACAGAGCGGACAGTGACGGAGGTGCGGCAAGTCCGAGCCGCCTCAGAAACAAACCTCCACCACGACCGTTACCGCCCTTTAAAACGCCCACGAACTGAGCAGGGTGAAGTACACAGACCAAACTGTGGGGGGGGCAAATAAAGAGTGTGAACAGAGACACTCCTGAGTGTGTAGTTTGTAACACACACACACACACTACATTTACATTCACAGAACATATTTTGTGTGTGTGTGTGTGTGTGTAAAGACTAACATGTTATTGTGTGTTCATATATTTTAAACACTTATGAATAAAATAACTTCAATAAAGGCAATATTTTTTTTTTATTTTTAAAGCAGAACGTCATCATCTGTCTTAAAGAAAACATTCATTTGTTCATATTTATGTCAAAGAAAATAAAAGCTGAACTTTTCTCACTAAAATGTTAATATTTTTCTCCAAAATAAAATATGATTATTTTTACATTAGTAGCAATGCTTGTTATTATTAAATCTCTCTGTATTTCCTAGTTTATAGTTTCCTCTAAAACCTAATAAGAGTAAATTACTAAAGTAAAAAATGACTAAAGCAGAGGAAATGTTGCTGATCATAGATTTATTCAGAGAGAATGTGAGTATGAACGATGTGACAAATGTGAGCTGTGCATGGGAACACACGAGAGTCACAGACTACAGACAGACTACAGACAGACTACAGACAGACTACAGACAGACTACAGACAGACTACAGACAGACTACTGACAGACTACAGACAGACTACAGACAGACTACAGACAGCAGCAGCGAGAGGACGAGCAGAGGAGATGGTGGTGAGTTCACTTCCTGTTTGTGCAGAGGAAGCTGTTTCAGGCTTGGTGGCTGCTGATTGGCTCGTTGTTTCTGGAGGGACACCAGTGGTGGTGGTTCCTGCTGATGTTGGACTGACATCTGTCTGTGGAAACAGACCAGCTGTGGCTGTGTGTGGGAAGTCCTGCTGGGGGTGGTTTTCCTGACAGATACACTTGTAGTGTAGGTCTGTGAGGGCGGAGTCACGCTGGCGGCTGTTGGGACTCGGGATGTTGTTTGTTGTGTCTGTAAATAATCCAACGACCACTGGTTGGCTCGTCTGTTGGGGGAGTGTCAGTTGTCAGTGTTGTTGTCGTTAGCAGGCGTAGCATTCATAGAACCAGTTCATTTTTAATCAACAAAAACCAAAAGTCAGAAGAAAACACAAGGAAAACAGTGATCAGAGGTGTGTTCCATAAAGGAGGTTTAACTAACTCTGAGTCTATCCATAAACTCTAGGTCAACATACCCTCCATGGTAAACTCTGTGTATCTGATTCATTAAAGCTGGTATGAAGTGGATCAATAAACCCTGAGTATGTAAACCTTGGGTTACTGACGTGCACGTGCGATAAAAAGCCATCATCAATGGATCAGAGAATACTCAAACTGCCATGACAACCAAACGGAAGATAGTGATTTATTCACCCTGATGGTGAAATAAGTCAGTGTTTGATGAATATGATCCTGTTCTAAAGGTGTGTTCAGTCTTCAGTGACTATAGTGATTAAATCACCTGTAATTAATAACACTTTATGATCACATCATCACTTTATCTCTTCAGTGACGTGACGAGTGGAGAATAATAATAATAAAATGTGTCTGAGGAGACGTGTCAGCATCATAGGATGTCTGTATAGAGAGTCCTCCTGTTACACTGGATATAAACACAGTGACTGATGCTTCATATCTAATCATTTATATTGATTTTAATGTAATATTATCACCAGATTCATCTCTACGTCCTAAAAAATGTCATAAAAAAACACTGAAGTGGGACGTGAACCCACGACCCATCACTTCCAAGACCAGCGTCACAATTCACTGTGACATCATAACTTCATAGATGTATGATCTACAGATTTAACTGTATAATAATATAAAACAATAATCGAGCCTTAAAAGTGTATTAATTTAAATGATCATCTCCTCCTTTATATTATCTACAGGTTTGTATTCAGTGAACTTTACTACAGACGTCAGTAGATGTTTTAATGTAGATCAACCTCTCAGTGTGTTTCACTAAATGATCTACATCTACAATGTTAGAAAGAAAACTACAGTTATCACAAAAAATAACATAAATCAACACAACATTAGTAATGATGTGAACACGTCTGTGGTGTGTGATGTCACTAATGTGTTTCAGAGAAAAGTGTTAAGGTTTATTAAAGATCTGTTATAGAGCATTTTCAATGATTTTTAAAGACCTACAGAATATTTTGTATTATGACAATCTGAAATCTGACACCAGATTCTGAAAGAATAAAGTCTCTAATTTCATCTGTAATCAGCTGTTCAATAGAGCAAGTTTCACACAAATCACCAGTTTCAGCAAAAAGCTCAGAAATCAGACTTTTTCTAAAAAAAAAATCTGTCAGTGACTTTGAAGCATTTGTTTTTTTTTTTGCTTTATTGAAAAACTATAACATCTGAACATTGGTTTCCTTCTAAAAACAACACTGAGACAAAGCTTTTGATGGTAAAATGATTATTATTTTACTATCTGGCTCATAGTAGAATGTTTTATTTACTGTATTTTGCATAGACATCATAATACGTAGACACCGCATTGACTGTGGAGGGACACGTCAACAGCGCCGCCATCTTGGACAGGTGGTGGTAGCGGTGCATAGACATTATGACAGAAAGAGGAATTTCTCATTCTCTAAGTAGAATTATTCGTTGAATTTTGAATTGATTTCTAAACTGTTTAATTTTTTGTAGTTATGATACAAGGTGTTTGGATATATTTAAAATGATGGTTTTACCACTCCTCACTTAATCTCTACACCCCCTGTTTAGTAAAACATACTTTAGAGAGAATGTTTGCAGAACCAATCGATCAATATTTATTAAACCTGTTCTACTTATTATCTTTGTCCTTTATTACTGGTTCTAATAGAACATGTGTTACACCATGCATAAGAAAAGCAGTTAGACACATAGACATATAACCTACTACTGGCATATTGAAGCTGCTCAGCAGAGATATGATCTAATCCATAAGCCTTGTTATTTCAGATGCACTTATTAGTGTAATTTCAGTTGCTTCAGTATGACATATATTAAATCTATCACTTTTGACACAGTTGAGTGAATTAAAATAATGCACACTCAGCTATTTTGTCTGGACCACATAGATGTTGGATGATAGAAGACATTTGTAGTTATTCATTGCTTTAATCTCTCTCTAGAATTCATTATTATTGCAGCTTCTTCCCCAGACACTCATTATGTTTAACATAACGTAAAGTACTTAAACCTAGCATTGGTAAACGTATTGTTTGAAACACTTCGCTCTGTCTAGGTTTTCCAGCTGTTATCCAGTCGACACCGTTGGTCAGCGCTCGATGGCTGTCCGTCAGTCACCACTGGGTTGGAGCTTCACGTAAACTCTCACACACATTTGGTTGAACATCAAGAGTCTTTTTTACACCGTGGACGTCACTAATGCTCTATTCTACTTAGAAGCACAGAGATATGGTTAAAAGTTAGGGTCACATTTTCACAACGTTAACGTTCTTGTGGAGAACACAGTGTTGAGATGTGTTTGAACAGGACCTTCTTTGAGGACTCAATGTGAAGTTCATCTTCAGGAGCTCACAGAGCAGCGTGGTGACCCAGTTTTATTAACTTAATTGTAGTAACAATAACTTAGCATTAATCAAGCAATAGCAAAAACCTAGCAATAGCTCTAGCCTAGCAATAGCATTAACTAAGCATTAGCATCAGCCTAACATTAACATTAACATTCACCTAGCACTGGATTAGCATTTTACTAGCATTAGCATTAGCTTAGCCAATGAACCCTGAAATAATACAGAAGATATGATAAGAAATTGTTGAAATGGGATCTGAAACAATCTAAATACAGTTTTTAAAAAGCTAAAGAAAGGTTAAAAGATGAAGGTATAGTAGCTGAAAGTGAACAGAGAGCTGGTAAATGAATGGGAAAAATAAAACGTTGAATAGCTTAAAAAGTTGAAAAGCCAATATAAAATATAAATGCAGGAAATGATCTTCATGTTTTGACACCAAACTTGTTCAAATCAGTTAAAAATGTGGGAGTAGTTGGAGAGACAGTAGCATATTAATAACTACAATAAATAATCACTAATAATAAACAGGAAAAGAAAAAGAGGAATAAAAAGGTTAAAGAAACCTGAGTCTGTTACTGATGTTTGTTCATCAGCATCTGTTTAAACCTCATTAAACGTCTCTTTGTTCACATGAAACAGGTGCGTCTCACTGTGAACAATAGGCAACCTGTGGTTTGTTGACCTGTTGTGGGTCAGATTGTGTAGCTTCTCCTTCACAGTGTGTTCATTGTTCCTCCACACGGGAGATGCTCCCCAGAATCACTATAACCCCCCAGAGTCACTATAACCCCTCAGAGTCACTATAGCCCCTCAGAGTCACTATAACCCCTCAGAGTCACTATAACCCCCCAGAGTCACTATAACCCCTCAGAATCACTATAACCCCTCAGAGTCACTATAGCCCCTCAGAGTCACTATAACCCCTCAGAGTCACTATAACCCCCCAGAGTCACTATAACCCCCCAGAATCACTATAACCCCTCAGAGTCACTATAACCCCTCAGAATCACTATAACCCCTCAGAGTCACTATAACCCCCCAGAGTCACTATAACCCCTCAGAGTCACTATAACCCCTCAGAATCACTATAACCCCTCAGAGTCACTATAACCCCTCAGAATCACTATAACCCCTCAGAGTCACTATAGCCCCTCAGAATCACTATAACCCCTCAGAGTCACTATAACCCCCCAGAGTCACTATAACCCCCCAGAATCACTATAACCCCTCAGAGTCACTATAACCCCTCAGAGTCACTATAACCCCTCAGAGTCACTATAACCCCTCAGAGTCACTATAACCCCTCAGAGTCAATATAACCCCTCAGAGTCACTATAACCCCCCAGAGTCACTATAACCCCCCAGAATCACTATAACCCCTCAGAGTCACTATAACCCCTCAGAGTCACTATAACCCCTCAGAGTCACTATAACCCCTCAGAGTCACTATAACCCCTCAGAGTCACTATAACCCCTCAGAGTCAATATAACCCCTCAGAATCACTATAACCCCTCAGAGTCAATATAACCCCTCAGAATCACTATAACCCCTCAGAGTCACTATAGCCCCTCAGAATCACTATAACCCCTCAGAGTCACTATAGCCCCTCAGAGTCAATATAACCCCTCAGAGTCAATATAACCCCTCAGAATCACTATAACCCCTCAGAGTCACTATAACCCCTCCGATATTTTACTAGTCATAGTCAATATCTATCTATTTTCTACATCTGTAGATCTATCTATGTCTCTCCCTCTAAATATTATTTCTCTATCTATACAGTATATGACTATATCTCCCTCTATGTATTATATATCTATATATAACCTCCTGACGCTCCTACATGTTTGCTCACTGTGTTTGAGATGAGATCAGTTTACCTGTCAGTGATTATAAAAGCACTGACTGTACAGACATCACCATATTACAACGTTTCACGCCACACAGGTATGTCTTATTAATATTAATATTATTATCATCATTATTATAATAATTATTATAGATGAATATAATTTGTTAATAATAATGATGTATTAGTCCACAGTCTGTGGAGCGTTGAAGTGGTTTTAATATGAAGTGATTAATTACTGTTATCACTGTTTGGTCGATGCAGGAAATCTTCCTCCTCCTCTGATGATGATGATGATGATGATGATGATGATGCTGTTTATCTGTGAGTACAAAGTTTAAT
Source organism: Gouania willdenowi (assembly GCF_900634775.1). Taxonomy (NCBI): domain Eukaryota; kingdom Metazoa; phylum Chordata; class Actinopteri; order Blenniiformes; family Gobiesocidae; genus Gouania; species Gouania willdenowi. The sequence goes on along the minus strand of NW_021144868.1, from coordinate 95,100 downwards.
CAATGGTCAGTGACAGACAGACGATCACAGACGATGCTCTGATGTCTCCACAGACAACACACAGACAACGACCACGAGCAGTGAGCCGTCGAGCACCAGCACACGACCTCTGACCTCCACCGTGGTGACCTCTGTAGGTTTTAAAAACGATATCCATTATTATTGATATTACATTCTGTGTGTGTGTGTGTGTGTGTGTGTGTGTGTGTGTGTGTCAGTTAAGTGTACCAGAGGACACACGGCCTAGTGTGCTGAGGAGGCCGGTCGCTAATGATCAGCATGAGGAAGTGAAATTAAAGTCTAATAAACCAAACACTGTGATGTTACAAAGAAAATGTAAGAGAAGTAAATACATCACGATGAGGTAACTGGCAACCTGCGTTAGACAAAGTCCACAGATTTGAACTTTCATCATGATGATGTCATGATTTATGCAGGTTTAAGCGTGTAGACAGATTTGGGTGGGTGGGTGTGTTTCATATCAAGCTAGGTGCAGCGATCATATTTTTCTGGTCAGTTTGACACTAAATACAATATGATGCTTAAAACATCACTGAGTGATAAGAGGGCGTTTGGAAATCTGTGGCTGGGGGTCAAAAGTTCTATCTCTAAGTTTCTTTGGGTCTTCTCTGTAAAGGGAGGTGTGTTGTGGTGTCTGTTCAGGGAAGAGAAGAGGGAGTCAGGGTAGGAAATGGAAGGAGTGAAGAAGAGTTGACTGTTTTAAAGTGAGAGTGAGATGTGATGTCATAGTTGTGCATATTGTGTTGTGTAAGGACTGTACACAGACTGTATCTGCTTCACCACACAGGCCCCCACCTCCACCTCAATGACCAACCAAACCACCTCAGTGACCAACCAAGGAACCACCTCAGTGACCAACCAAGGAACCACCTCAATGACCAACCAAGGAACCACCTCAATGACCAACCAAACCACCTCAATGACCAACCAAGGAACCACCTCAGTGACCAACCAAGGAACCACCTCAATGACCAACCAAGGAACCACCTCAGTGACCAACCAAGGAACCACCTCAGTGACCAACCAAACCACCTCAGTGACCAACCAAGGAACCACCTCAGTGACCAACCAAACCACCTCAATGACCAACCAAGGAACCACACCCTCTACAACTGCAGATATCTCCTCGCCAACACATTCAGCACCTTCAGCATTAGCATCAACATCCACTACTCAACAAACCACCAACACGTGTGGAAACAACAGCAAAACCAGTGACTACCTCCTCACAGCGATGGTAGTGATCACTGCTGCAGTCTACACGTAGAACTATAATATGGGAGACAGGACAAGACCAGACAGGTTTAGACAGGTTAACTAGCATAAAAGAGACCAGACCAGACAAGGTGAGACATGTTAACCAAGATTGGATATACACGAGACCAGACAAGACGACAGTAAACTAAGATAGGATGTTTAGGAGAGGAAACAAGATATAGAAGGTGAGACATGGATAAAGATTGGATAGACACAAGACCAAACAAGATGAGACAAGTAAACCCATGTAGGATATCTAGAAAACAAGACGAGACGAGACAAGACAAGTAAACTAACATATAGGAGACAACATGAGACAAGTAAAGCAAAATGGGATATAAACGATACGAGACAGGTAAACTAAGATAGGATATCTAGAAGACAAGACAGGACAAGTAAACTAACATATAGGAGACAAAACCAGATCAGACCAGACAAGGCGGGACAGAAAGGTAGTGAAGTGATTGTGGATGAGTGTTTGAATCATTAGTGTGTCCTGTTAAAACTCTATAAAGGAAAGTAGGAAACCTTCCTGTCAGTGTGTGTGTTTAAACACGTGTGTGTTGTGTGATCTTCAGTGTGTTAATGTGTTAATAAAACTGCAGTTGGTGATGAAATAGTGTGTTTGTGTTATTGTTGTGTGTGTGTGTGTGTGTGTGTGTGTGTGTGTTTAATATCCAGCATCGACCAAAGTCTGAGAAAATGTTTCAGTTCCTGAATGTATAAAAAAAGTAAAGAACACTTTGCTTTATTTCAGCAGCTTTTTTTCAAAATAAAAGCACCTGTGAGACTCACACAAAGCGTTCACGGAGCTCAGATCAGAACAATGGAAGGATCGAAACCATCAGAACAAACAAACAGAGAGTTGAAAAATAGAAGCTCCTTTTTAATGTTCAAATCAAACCAGACAAAGACTTTGTTTGCTTTACAAATATGTTTTCAATTCTTTCATCTAAATTTATATACTTGAATAAATATATTTGGTACCATTGTTTCTTTCTTTATGTACATCATATATATATATATATATATATATATATATATATATATATATATATATATATATATATATATATATATATATATATATATATATATATATATATGATGTACATAAAGAAAGAAACAATGGTACCAAATATATATATATATATATATATATACCAGCGGTCATTCAGTGAATGACCGCTGGTTCCTCCGGTGCAGTCACGGACAGACGCGCCTTGTTCGCACGAAGAAGAACCGGAAAGATGGCGGCCTTTATACTTTGTTAGCTTCATTAAAATGATGTAAAATAACATCCCTTTGTACCTTTAAATGTTATCCCGTGTCATTGAAAGCAACTCTGTGGATACAATGGAAGTTTCAAACAGATAAAGGCTTCTGCTGTGTGATGTGCGAGGGAACTGCAGCAAACTTTACTGCAACGGAGAGTTTGTGTTGGTGTAGCCGGACGCGGTGCACTCTGCCCCGGGCAGCTGTCCGTCATGGAGCCGGTCGGTGAGTCACTGCCCCGGGGGGCAGAGGATTTCATTTGTAAGGAAAGACTAGTAATTTAAATAAATAAACACAACTTAATGTTGAAAAGCAAACCCATAACATAATCCAGGTTTTAAATAATATTACTTTATTTTATTTGACTTATTTATTATTTTAGTGTGACTTTGAGATTGTCTTTGTATATGTATGTGTAATAATGATTAAAAAATCCGGTAAATGAATTAATTGTACAGATTATAAAGACAAGTAAGTTAGATAGTTAATGAATAAGGGATGGGAGTAAATATTGTAACGTCCCACAGAATGTTGGAAAGGACACAACTGCGGTTACTGTCCACCGTAACCACGCCAAAAACAACCCTAAAGGGGTGAAGGCTTCTGGGGTGAAGGCTTCTGGGGTGAAGGCTTCTGGGGTGCTCCCTCATTCATCCACATCTAACAGCTACTCTCTCTCTCTCACACATACAGGTCATTTCTGACCCGCCCCCTTTTCCGCTCACAGCCAATCACATCCCAGCTCTCTCCAAAGATGCATTCAAAGAACACATAATAATAGGAACCATCATAACTGTCAGAAAGTCTGTTATGTTTACAGTTATTTTATTCTGAAGCTGCTTGGTAGTGACGTCACTTCCTTTTTGAGCACATCCATCTTCAGTAGTAACACTGTGTTCTAAAGGTTGAGAGTTCTCCGTGTGCGTGACTAACTTAAAGTAAGTTTATTGTTTGATAAGACTTGATTATCATTATCTGACTAGTTTAACATTGTTTACTCCCACTTGTCCTGTGTGTTATAGTGAGGTTTACACATCGTTTATTGTACTGTTACCTTTCATTGAGCTTCTGTACGTCAGATGCACCAGACGTTAGTGAGATACTCTCTGCTCATGCGCACTTCAGGTGATTGGTCCGTGTGGTGCAGTTGCGCATGCCTCCACTAGAGGGAGACAAAGACATAGAATCCATCTAGAACACATTCATTAGCCCATGAACCTTTAGCATGTCTGCTAATTGGCTGTTTTGCTGTTTATTTGGGTTTTTTGACCAGGTTAATATACTTTGGTGATTTGATTTCATGTTTATTCTCAAACAACATATTTTATACATCTGTACATATTGATGGTGTTAATATTATCGTTTGTATATGATTGGTGATATGAATTATGTTATTATTTGTTATTACTTTTTCCTTTAAAGAACCACACACACATACCTACAAAGATTAGTACCCTCACCATCATCCCTGCCTGTACCCCCACTACAATATTAAATACGCTGGTAATAACTTCTCCCTGACCATCAAAGAAAACTGTCAGACCAGTATTATTCCCTTAGAGTCATACCGTATCACAATAACATTAACACTAGAACAATAACACAACAACTATAACACACTGCAGGGATGCTACAATACGTGTCATTTCTTCTTCTTCTTCTCACTCTTTTTTGGGTTTGAAAAATGTAATCATTATGTATCGCTTTTGTTTTTCATGTATTTTTTTGTTGGTCAAAAAAACAAAAAACAACAACCTGCTGTTATTAATGATTATTATTATTTTTGAGGCGAGTCCATTCCAGACTCCGCTCCAGCACTTCTATCCAGCAGCTGACAGACCTAAATAAACTAGAAAAGCACTCAGAGAGCGCAGACCTCCCAAGGAGCTCATTTCCACCATTTTGTGATTTCCACTCTATGTTGTAGTCCTACATTAATTTTATATACATTAGATAGATATAGATATATAGATTTCCTTTATTGTTATTCAACATAACATCAGGGATGCACTTGAATGAAATTATGTTGCATTAGCCACAACAAAGACAGTTGGATAAGCAGCAAGAATCCAAGAGTAAAAAGGATAAAAAGCAGGTCAGGTAGAGGTTATGGATGAGACCCACCACTGTCGTGTCGTCTGCATCCTTAATCAGGGTGTAAAGTAGGAGCTGAGAACACACCCGTTATTCCCTCCCTGTACAAACTCAGGCCTGTGTTAAAAAGTTCAGTATCCAATTTTGCAGGTGAGCGTTCAGTCCAAGTGGGCCCAGTTTGTTGATCAGATGCTGTGGGATTACGATGTTAAAGGCCGAGATCAAATGTACAAACAGCATCTGGACCATTGTGTTCTTACTTTCCAGGTGTTCCAGAGACAGGTGGAGTGTGGTGGGTGTGGCATCCTTGGTTTGAGCGATATGCATACTGAAGTGGGTGGAGTGACGGGGGTAGGATGGAGGTGTGAACTTTGACCAGCCTTTCAAAGCACTTCATGATTACAGGTGCTACTGGGAAATAGTCATTCAAAGTTGTTATTGTGGGTTTTTTAGGAACCACAATGATTTCTGAGGTTTTGTAGCAGGATGGCCCAACAGCGTGACTCTGGGAGATGTTGAATGTCTGTAAGGACATCCGTCAGTTGTTCTGCACATTCCTTGAGCACACAGCCTGGTATATGGTCGGGACCAGCAGCTCTTAGGGTCCGCTGGACCTCAGCTGGGTCAAGACACAGCACCTGTTCCTCATGATGTGGAGTGGCCTTCGCCTCAAACGTCCAAAATAATTATTGAGCTGATTCAGGAAGTGGATGTTCTCATCACAGGATTGGGGAGTGACAGTATAGTCTGTAACAGATTTAGTGTCCATGACCCTTTTAGCCAGTCTGACTGCTGTGTCTCCACACCTCCATAGTCATCCATGGTTTCTCATTTTCATCATCATCTTCAGTGCATTTCTATATGTAGCTCAATACAGGTGCAGTATACTCCTTAATATCAACCTCCTGGTCCTTGGTGGCATCCTCTATGAACACAGACCAGTCAGTGCATTCAAAGATTACTAGATTCATTTATAATCAAAACATACCTTTAGCATTTGAAATAACAATAATATTCATTGTCCAAAAGTTATTAAAATATTGCAACCTTGTTACAAATCATGCTGTGTGAGGGCCAGTTAGATTTTTGTTCTTCATTTTATTTATTTATTTATTCATTTGAGCAGCATATTATAAACTTAGTTTACATAACAAAACTAAAACCATTGTGTTCAAAAGGAGCAGAAAGAAGTTCAAAGAATTTATAAAAACCTGCCCCTCGAACATCTACGTCATCACTAGACAAACTTTCAGCGTAGACATATGCAAACAACACATGCATGAGTCTACGCTTGTATTATTATTATTAACAATTGTTTATGGTCATACAATCAAAGAAAAAAAAAAGCACAATTTAAAGTCATACAAATAACAAAGCAAATATCTTCCTTTCTGTTTATGGTCGTACAAAGTCATCAAATAAAGATTTATTGTTTATATACAAAAATAAATAGTCAACATATTTCCTAAAGATAATGACTTTTTCTAATTAAAACACTGATGACATCGTCAGCGAAGCGTGTTCTGAGAACCAACGACATCATCAACAAGTTCCACAGTGTGGATGGGAAAATGAATGGGATGTATATCTATATGTAGATATATATCTATATATTTTCTTTTGGTATCCAGAACATCACCAAAATGTAATCACCTGTTCCTTGTCCCATTTATCAATTTTCCTGAAAATTTCATCCAAATCTGTTCACAACTTTTCAAGTTATCTAGCTAACACACTGACAGACAGATGAACGGAGACAAAAACATAACATTAGCGCTTTACGCTTGGAGGAGGTAAAAATACCTGAAATTAAGCTTTTATTTTAACCTTTTATTAACCAGGAAAGTCGGAGATTTTATTTTTAAACATTGTGATGTATTTTTTTGGGCGGGGCTTAGCCTGGAGGCAAAACCACAATTGTCTTTGTTTTTCTGAACACGAGTCTTCGCTGGAATCCTATAAAACTTTAATTTACACTCACAGAAACCATCTGTGTTAGCTTAGCATGTAGCAACCAGTCCTACATTAATATTATTATTATTAGTATAACTTTATAATAGTGTAAGTTTCTGCTGATGAATAAAGGATTTTATATTAAGTGATTTTCAGATATTTGGGCGGTCCAGGTGTGTGACATAGACTCCGCCCCCTACAGGAACAAAGTGCCATACGTGCAGGAAGAAGCTGTTTTCCTGGCTCTCTCTCTGCGTAGACTCAAACTTCAACATTTTGATCTCAAAGATGTTCCTGAGCCGTGATGAGCACAACCAGGAGAACCTGAGAGCCAGCATAGAGGCGGGGCTACGACAGCAGGTGTTCTACAGGTGGGTGGAGCTACACGCCTGTGGCTGTGCCATGTGACGGCTGTAATGCGTATGTGATAGCTATAATCACTGAACGCTGTCCTCAGGGACTCCAGGTGAACAAACCCACACAGGAGAGCGATAACACCACCTCCACCTCTCATCTCTACCATGACTCCGCCCCCTTGTTCAGGTTTTTGTCCTTGTAGGTTCCAAATGCATCTTGGGAAACTTGGAAGTTTACTTCAGTGGACCGCTCATCATCCTAACCATACTATAGTCTATCATATAGACAGTATATACTCAATGAGTGTTAGACATATATAACACCACCTCAGTTTAGAAAGATATTAACAAACTTACAAATCTTTTACTCCATGTTAACGTTTGATTTAACAGTGTTGTTCACAGCATTAATATTTAATGACAATAGGGATGAAAGACGTGGAATCTCATTGAAGTATAACTGTTACTGTAATAATTGCTGATATTTTTAGAGCTAAATGACAACTATGTTAACAACATATACGACTGGAACAAAACAATAGAAAACATTGATAATCAAGAACTGAACATAAAATAAAAATTAAAACCAAGAGTTTAATCAAAACACTGTCTACAGATGGAAAACCTTTTCTACGCTTTAACCAAAGTGAGAACCTGTAAACTCCTTAGAAGCAACTGCTTTTATTTTGTAGAACAGTTTGAGCTTTTGTTTGACTAATCAAACAGATCTTTATATTGAAAGGATTCAATTGTTTTTTTAAAAATGTAACTTATTTTGAATGTTTGAGTTTAAACTTGACTTTTTACATCCACTGTAGTTTAATATTAAATATTCAATGCTTTAAATGATTGATATTTTGGAGAAATTACCTGTTTTATAACCTTAGTTTAAATTTAAAAGAATAGTTATCTTTAGTGTTGATGATTTTTATTTGTTTCAACTGATATTTAAGTTTAAATTATTGCAATTTATTTTTAGGCAGTTTGATTTTATTTAGTTAAAATCTTAAAATATTGAATATGTAGGTGTGTAAAAATAAATCAGATTTTTATTGACTTTTAAGATCATTGCATTGGTTCGCGTTAATGAACCGTTAAATGGGTGTAATGTCAGTTTTAATGCATTATACAAATTAAATTATATCAGAATATTCCCCCAAAGACATCTCAGCTTCAACTTAAACTGGTAATTTAGAGCTGCTTTTATTTTGAAGGGACAGAAATCACTCACACACCAGCGTTATTAAACTGACGTTTTATTGGCGAGTGAAGAAAAGTGGAGCAGTTACTTCTTCTTGGACACGCCCACGGTGCGACCGCGACGTCCCGTGGTTTTCGTGTGTTGGCCGCGCACACGCAGTCTGTGGGAGAGAGGGGGGGCGGAGTTACAGTCAGCAGGAGAGGGCGTGTTCAATTAATCAGAGTTGGGTTAAAAATCCATAAAACAAAATTAATTCAACAAATATCATAGAATAAATAATGACAGATGTTTAAGTTCAGAGCACAAAACTCACCCCCAGAAGTGTCGCAGTCCACGGTGAGCTCTGATCTTCTTCAGCCGCTCCAGATCTTCTCTCAGCTTATTGTCCAGACCATTAGCAAGAACCTACAGTCAGAAACACGCCACCGTTAGCCGCTGACAGCCTGACGTCGGGGACAGACACGGACAGGTGGCCTCGCCCCCTCCTCACCTGACTGTATTTTCCATCTTTCACGTCCTTCTGTCTGTTGAGGAACCAATCTGGGATTTTGTACTGACGAGGATTCTGCATGATGGTCACGACCCGCTCCACCTGAAGGACACACCAGGACGTATGAGTGGGAAGTAAGTGGGTGTGTGTGTATGCGTCTGTGTGACGTTAGGCCACACCTCTTCCTCCGTTAACTCTCCGGCCCGTTTGTTCAGGTCAATGTCAGCTTTCCTCAGAACGACGTGAGCGTAACGTCGGCCGACACCCTGAGGGACAGACATGACTACAGTCAGACCCTAATAAAAACAGTCTGAACATGTGAGTGTGGCGGCGTGCAGGGGGGTGGAGCTTACCTTAATGGCTGTGATGGCGAAGGCGATTTTCCTCCGTCCATCAATGTTCGTGTTGAGAACACGAAGAATGTGCTGGAACTTCTCAGGAATGACCAGAGACTAAAGGCAGAGATCACATCATTATTTACTAAATATAAACTACAGCAACAATTACTTTGTTTCTTATTTTCATTAGAAAGGTTATTACAATAAAAATAAATATTACCATTTATTTGATCAATAGTTTTAGTTTCTGGATGAAAAATTGGTGTAAAGTACAAGTTTTCTCAACAAAAACCTTTAATTTCATCACAGCTTTTTACGTAATTAACAGAGAAAGAATAAGACGTGTTTTATATTAAACTGAATAACATTATAACAAATGTTTAACTATTTTTAAGGTCACACATTGTTTATATGGGTTGATTCTAAGGCTACATTGTAAGCAAACACTGCTACCTTTTAATAACACATGAGTTTTACAGTAAAATTCTAAATATAGATATTCATACAGTTTGAGTGAGATTTAAAGTTAAACAATCAAAGAAAAGTGTTTAAAACAAATCGTTTTACTGAAACTCGCCGCTACTACCACTTGGTATTACCGGGATATTTATTCAGGTTTCTGTCGCCATCGAGGCAACAATCGGACTTTTATAGAAACAAACAGACCGTGTAATGTCTACAGTGTGAACATGAGCCGCCATGAAGGCACATTTAAGGCTGATGGTCATGGATTTTAACAAACATTAAACCGGCAGAGAAAGACTCACCATCTTGGAACCAGGTTCCGTTCAAAGAGGAGGAGCCGACACTTCTCGCGAGAGTTTGAGGAGCGAGTTGAGCGGAAGTACGGCGGCGCGGGAATTCATTTTTTTTAAAAAAATTTATTATTAATTTATTTATTTTTAATAAAAAATAAATAAATACACTTTAGTATTTTCTGTCCCGAGAAACAGGCCAACTTTAGGTGAGATATTTATTATTATTACTGTTTTAAATTTTAAGTCCGATTCTGTCCGGATGGGGGCGGGACATAACATAACCGATAAAAGTGAGAGTCCTGAGATATTTTGATACATTTTAAAAATGTATTACGTCACGTTTAAAAAAAGAAAGTTATAACTCTTTTTTTAGCGCAGTCTTTTTTAACTTTAGGGTCGGGACCCCATGTGGGGTCACCTAGAGTTTATTATTATTAAAATTATTAAAACAACACAATCTTAAACAACTGTATTCTATACTTTTATTTTGTCAAATATAAATCTAGTCAATTTAATAATACAAATGATGAAATGCAGAATAGAAATATCTGAGCTGGCGTAACTTGTTGCTAATACTGGAAAATCTATATTTGTACTACAATATAACAAATTTGATAAAGAAAAATAATTCTAGAAAAAAAATGTCTTTGCGGTCGCCAGAAAGTCTTGAAAATTCTTGATGTGGAATGAAATGGGGTCACGATCAAAAAAGGGTTGTGAACCACTGCTTTAGCGACAGATTTATGAAATTTAAACAGACTGAGATTTAAGTAATATTAATAATAATAATAATAATAAATGTGATTTATAATGCACTTTTCATTCCAAGGAATATCAAAGTGCTACATTTAAAAACACAATAAAACTACACAAGATTTAACACCTAACATCTTTCCTAAATAAATATGTCTTTAATAACTGATAGTTTTGACGGTGAAGTATGTAATACTCCTAGCGGCCTGTAGGGGCAGCAGTAACGATCGTCCTGTTAATACTGTTTACTAAGAGAAGAAGAAGAAGAAGAAGAGCAGCAGTAATGGCGGACCTGTCTTCTTCTCCATCAGTTGGAAACGACCCCATTAACTCTGATGTGGGCCTGAGTTTGGACTCAAACCCGGAGCAGAGACTCACTGAGACCCCCATGAAGGACCTCCATCAGCAGGTGACCTTTGACCCTCACTGTAATCACCTAATGCGTCACTAGTTACTACACAACGACGTCATCGATCAGCCGTGACGACCAAAGAAACTGATCATCTGTCTATATATGTGTGTTTATGCTGTGAGTTTTGTTAACTGTAAAATAAATAAATAAATAAACATACAATGTTTTTTACTTTGAATGTGTTATGACGTTTCTAAGTTTGGGGTTTATGTTCAAGGTCTTTTCCTATTCTCTTGTGCTTTTATTATGAAGTCTACTGCTTTTGTTTGGGTAAAAGGTGCAGGAAATACGATGCTTTTCTTTTGAAAGGGCTTTTAAAAATGGGGAAAAAAGTTATTAGACGATCCTTTTATTTTGAAGGGCATCGGTGCAAATTTGTTGTTAACGCACCGAACACTTTTATTTTGAAGGGAATTTGTTTCATGGTCAGAAATTTGTCCATAGTTTTCTTACTTTGAAAAGAATTGTTATTTTGTTTAGTTTTTCTTAGTGATGCTTTTATTTTATTGGGTAAAAACAAGGCGAAATACAGTACTTTTATTTTGGTCGGTGTTTGTTTTTCTCTGAACAAAGGTAAAATGCACAGGTTTTATTTATTTAACCAATCTCTTTCTTCTACGCTTTTATCTATACTTATTTGATTAAATGTAGTCCTATGCTTATGGTGCTATTATTTTCAAGGAACATTTATTTTCTTCTCAGAAGTTGGACGGAGACGTCTCTAATCTGAATCTGGGAGAACTGGACCTCACCACAGACGAGTTCATCCTGGACGAAGTGGACAGTAAGACTCACTTCCTGTAGATCTTTCAGAATAAATGCAGCTCAGACAGAAACTAAAGCAATAGCAGTACAGAGACATCAGCTGCTCATCACAAACATGTGACCCTCTGTGCACCTGAGGGGTATTCCATAAAGGAGGGTTAACAAACTCTGAGTCTATCCATAAACTCTGGGTCAACATACCCCGCGATGGGAAACTCTGGGTATCGGATTCCATTAAAGCTGGTATGAAGTGGGTTAATCAACCCTGAGTATGTAAACCTTGGGTTACTTACGTGCACGCGTGCGATAAAAAGCCATCATCAATGGATCACAGAACACTCAAACTGCCATGACAACCAAATGGAAGATAGTGATTTATTCACCCTGATGGTGAAATAAGTCAGTGTTTGATGAATATGATCCTGTTCTAAAGGTGTGTTCAGTCTTCAGTGATTATAGTGATTAAATCACCTGTAATTAGTCACACTTTATGATCACATCATCACTTTATCTCTTCAGTGACGTGACGAGTGGTGAATAATAATAATAAAATGTGTCTGAGGAGACGTGTCAGCATCATAGGATGTCTGCATAGAGAGTCCTCCTGTTACACTGGATATAAACACAGTGACTGATGCTTCATATCTAATCATTTATATTGATTTTTAATGTAATATTATCACCAGATTCATCTCTACGTCATAAAAAATGTCATAATAAAAACACTGAAGCGGGACGTGAACCCACGATCCATCGCTTTCAAGAGCAGCGTCACAATTCACTGTGACATCATAACTTCATAGATGTATGATCTATAGATTTAACTGTATAATAATATAAAACAATAATCAAGCCTTAAAAGTGTATTAATTTAAATGATCATCTCCTCCTTTATATTATCTACAGGTTTATATTCAGTGAACTTTACTACAGACGTCAGTAGATGTTTTAATGTAGATCAACCTCTCAGTGTGTTTCACTAAATGATCTACATCTACAATGTTAGAAAGAAAACTACAGTTATCACAAATAAAAACATAAATCAACACAACATTAGTAATGATGTGAACACGTCTGTGGTGTGTGATGTCACTAATGTGTTTCAGAGAAAAGTGTTAAGGTTCATTAAAGTGTTCAGGTGGGCGGAGCCAGGTAGAAACCCAGGGTTTCTTTGATAAAATCTGCCAGTGACCAGGTTTAGTTCATGGACAATGTTACCATGGTAACATACTCGGAGATAAACATACCTCATGTTTAGGAATGAGATACTCAGAGTTTCATCATTTAAGCCTGAACATACTCAGAGTTTGAACATAACACGCTTTATGGAATAAACCTCAGGAGACTATGAGTGATGATAAATAAATAAATACAAACAGGAAGTGGAACTGCATGTGTTTATAAATAAACTGCTGTGTTTCAGTTCACATTCAGGCAAACCTGGAGGATGATCTGGTTAAAGAAGCCCTGAAAACTGTGAGAGCAACACACACACACACACACACAATGGTTGCGGTCAAATATAATTATAACTGTGCAATTGATAATTAATTATATGATAATTGTTTTGGGAGTGGGTGTGTCCATAACTTCGGTACCTAACGGCTCCACAATGATTATCGTTTGTTCTTCACCAGAGTGAGTGTTTGTGCTAATATTATTCTGTGTTACGATGCTAGCAGCTAGCAGTAACAGCTATAATGTAAACAAACATGCAAAACATCTTAACAACAACATTAGCCTGACAGTCACGTATACAAGAGGTTTGTTTGTCACATACATACTATTATATTATTCGTATTAGATTACCGGTAACTTAATACTCATTACTTAGTAAATGAGCATTTAACGACAACCTAATGCATCAGAATCAGATAAAACTTCATTTATCCCTGAGAGGTAATTAGGAAGGCACAGAGCAGCATGTAAGAAACAATAATAAATGAAACACTACTAATAATAATTATACACACATCTATGTATATAAAATATATATATATGTTATATAATACAATATACCATATATATAATGTATGTACAAATAGTGTTCACACACACGTTAAAAAAAACAAGGTGCAAATTGAATGATAAGCTGCTAAATACTTATGAATAGTTAAAATAAAGAAAAATATAATAATAATCATGAGGACAACAGCTTTGGGGACACATGTACCCCCCCCCCCCCCCCTGGGTCTCACAGACTGGACAGTAGTCTGTGTCCTGAAGGGAGGAGCTCCAGGGATGAAAACAGATCATGTGATGAGTCCCTGAGAACATGACGAGCGACGCCACATATCTGCTGTTTATAAACACATCCACAAAAACAAAGTTAGCTCGCTAAGCTAACATACCTCTGACCAAGTGGTCATTGCAGACTCTGCTCCTCCCCTCTGCACACGTAGCTTTAAAATCCACTTTTTACATTTCTAACGTTTGTGAACGACAATTTTCAGTACTCTATGAAATCTATTTTCCTTTTCGCGGTTAGAACGATTAGATTATTTCAGATGGCAGATTCTCAAGCTTCCTGCTCTCCATCTGAATCTCGCGATGCATCAATGTGACGTCACGTGAAATCAACCAATGGCAGCGGCTGTGCTCAAAGCCAACAGTGAAACATGCACATTTCTCCGTGCACACGGCAATATAAACGCACACCGTGGATGTACAGGACATGTTTGTGTAATTCATTTTTTTTTGTTTTTCCTCGCTGAATCCGGGTCTGAGGACTCATTTGGCTATAATTGACAACTCCACTTAAGCTCCTCCCACTATATGAATACATACTTCCAACGGGTACTGTACTAGTTATATTACCAATATATTCATTGATTATGAAGCCTAACAAGGTAATCAATAAATGAGAAACTAATTAGATGATAGATAATATTTATTAGTGTATTTTACAGCTGATTTAAGACATGGGTCAAACTGACCCGTTAGCATTAGAGATGCTAACGGAAAGCTAACACAAGAGGAAGGTTACATTTAATAAGGATTATTTATTAAATGATCAGTATTTTTATTTTGTGTGTGTGTGTGTGTGTGTGTGTGTGCGTGTGTGTGTGTAGGGGGTGGATCTTCGTCAGTATTCTAAACAGGTTGAAGCTGAGCTGCAGAGGATCGAACAGGCCTCCATCAGAGATTGTATCTACAGCAACATACAGTAGATATATGCACATATATGGATATACACACATAGATACTGTATATGCACATAGATTTATACACATAGATATGGATATAGACACATATATATATTCACATAGATATATACACCTAGATATGAACATATATTACGGTAGCACATAGAGATAAACCTAGATAGACATAGGTAGATAAAGATCTAATTCTAGAGATAGAGAATACACATAGATAAGTAGATATTTATTGTCAGTGTGTGTACAAAATAATGTAAAGGTTGTTGTTTTCATGATGGCTTCATCTTCAGACATCAAAGAGAGTCAGAACATTGCTCTGCTACACAACCAGATCACTGCCTGTGACTCCATCCTGGAGGTCTGTGCGTGTCTATGTGTGTGTGTCTGTGTGTTACTGTGTGTGTCTCTCACTGTGTGTGTGTGTGTGTCTCAGAGGATGGAGGGCATGCTCAGTGGGTTCCAGAGTGACCTGTCGTCCATCAGCAGTGAGATCCAGACCCTGCAGCAGCAGTCAGTGAGCATGAACGTGAGGCTGAAGAACAGACAGGGGGTCAGAGGTCACCTCAGCCAGCTGGTGGACGAGCTGGTGGTCCCTGGACTCATGATCTCGTAATATACACACACACGTGTCACTGAGCTGTCTACTTCCTGTTTCTAAGGCTGTGCGCGTGTGTGTGTGTGTGTGTGTGTGTGTGTGTGTGTGTGTGTGTGTGTGTGTGTGTGTGTGTGTGTGCGCGTGTGCGTGTGCGCGTGCGCGCGTGCGTGCGTGCGTGCGTGTCTGTGTATTAACTGTGTGTGTGTGTGTGTGTGTGTGTGTGTGTGTGTGTGTGTGTAGCACCATCCTGGACAGCCCAGTGACTGATCAGGACTTCCTGGAGCAGCTCCACGAGCTCAACAATAAGATCAACTTTGCCAAAGAGCTGAGCTTCAGGGAGACGTTAGCCTGCTCCGACATCCAGGACATCGTGGACCGCCTCAGGCTCAAGGTCACACAGCTAACGTTAGCTAACCTTAGCACACACGCTGCTGCATTCAGCGCTAACTAGTCATTGTGTGGCGCTGTTTGTTACAGCTGCTACACGTTAGTTGCTGCACGTTAGCTGATGTGCGTTAGCGACTGCACGTTAGCTGATGCGCGTTGGTGTTAGCTGCTGCACGTTAGCTGATGCGCGTTAGTGTTAGCTGCTGCACGTTAGCTGCTGTGTGTTAGCTGCTACACATTAGCTGCTTCACGTTAGCTGCTGCACACGTTAGCTGCTACACGTTAACTGATACTCTTTATCTGCTACACTTTAGCTGCTACCTTTTAGCTGCTACCTTTTAGCTGCTACACTTTAGCTGCTACCTGTTAGCTGCTACACTTTAGCTGCTACCTGTTAGCTGCTACACGTTAGCGTTAGCTGCTACATGTTAGCTGTTATACGGTAGCTGCTGCACACGTTAGCTGCTGCACACATTAGCTGCTACACGTTAGCTGATACTCTCTATCTGCTACACGTTAGCGTTAGCTGCTACATGTTAGCTGTTACACGGTAGCTGCTGCACATTAGCTGCTGCACACGTTAGCTGCTGCACACATTAGCTGCTGCAAACATTAGCTGATACTCTTTATCTGCTACACATTAGCTGCTACACGTTAGCTGCTGCATGTTAGTTGCTAACGCTAGCTGCTACACTTTAGCTGCTGCACGTCAGCATACACGTTGGCTGCTACATGTTAGCCACTAACTTGAGCTTTTTTGTTACAGGCGGTGACAAAGATCAGAGAGTTCATCCTACAGAAGATTTACTCCTTCAGGAAACCAATGACCAACTACCAGATCCCCCAGAACACGCTGCTCAAATACAGGTGAAAACATCACATGATCACATGATCATGTGATCATGTCTGTGCCTGGGCCTGTTAAATATTCCCTATGCACCGTCTGCAGGTTCTTCTACCAATTCCTTTTAGCCAATGAGAGGACGGTCGCCAAGGAGATCAGAGACGAGTACGTGGACACCATGAGTAAAATCTACTACAGCTACTTCAAGTCCTACAGCAGCAGGCTGCTCAAAGTGCAGGTGTGTGTGTGTGTGTGTGTGTGTGTGTGTGTGTGTGTGTTCACTGTGTGTGTGTGTGTTAACTGTGTGTGTGTGTGTGTGTGTGTGTCAGTATGAGGAAGTTGCAGACAAAGATGATCTGATGGGGGTTGAAGACACGGCAAAGAAAGATATCCTTTAACACTGCTGTAGCTCGTGTGTGTGTGTGTGTGTGTGTGTGTGTGTGTGGATCTTTAACTGGCTCCAGGTTTCTTCTCCAAACCGTCTCTGAAGAGCAGGAACACCATCTTCACTCTGGGTCAGAGAGGAGCTGTTCTTAGTCCTGCTGAGTTAGAGGGAGCCATCCTGGTCCCTCACACGGCCCAGAGAGGAGAGAGCAGGGTCAGTGTGTGTGTGTTACTGAGCTCTCAAAGTCACTCTGCTTTAAGCTAGGCTTTGTTAGCATCTGCTACAGTTACACTAACATTGTTTTAAGGAGCGGAATGCTAACATTACCTTTACTTTGATTTTGTGACATAGCTACACGTTAGCTACAACACGTAAAGAAGCCGTCATTTACACTAAGCTCAGTCTTATCTAAACATGTTCAAGTTTAGGTAAAAAGTTTCAAAACAATATTTGATTAAATCAATTGTTCACTAAATTGTGAGTCATGCTATGCTATGCTATGCTATGCTATGCTATGCTATGCTATGCTATGCTATGCTATGCTATGCTATGCTAACGTTTATCACGGTGATTGGTCATAAGTGTTTACATCAGTAGCTGAACAGCACTCACTGCAGAGACCCTGTTATAACTGTGTGTGTGACTGTGTGTTAGTTTCCATATGAGACCCTGTTCCGCAGTCAGCACTACGCTCTGCTGGACAACGGCTGCAGGGAGTTCCTCTTCCTGTCAGACTTCTTCATGGTGACGGGAAACTCAGCTCTGGACCTGTTCAACAGCATCATGGGGAAGACTCTCAGCATGATCCTGGTACCAACATGTGCACTACACCCACACTGAGGATCAGAGATCACACTTCCTGTTTCTAAGGCTGTGTGTGTGTGTGTGTGTGTGTGTGTGTGTGTGTGTGTGTGTGTGTGTGTGTGTGTGTGTGTGTGTGTGTGTGTGTGTGTACGTGTGTGTGTACGTGTGTGTGTACGTGTGTGTGTACGTGTGTGTGTACGTGTGTGTGTGTAGAAGAGCATGTCTACATATGTGTCTGACTGCTACGACAGCATCGCTGTGTTCCTCTGTATTCACATCGTCCTTCGATTCAGAGCCATCACAGCAAAGAGGAACATCCCTGCTCTGGATAAGTACGTTACTGTGGGTTACATTGTGTGTTACTGTTTGTTACTGTGTGTTCCATCATGTGTTACTGTGTGTATCAGGTACTGGGAGGCTGTGTTAGAGCTGCTGTGGCCAAGGTTTGAGTTGATCCTAGAGATGAACATCCACAGCATCAGAAACACTGACCCTCAGAAACTGGGAGTACTGGACACCAGACCTCACTACGTACGACACACACACACACACACACACACACACACGCACACACACACACACACACACGCTCGCTCACAGGCCTGTGTGTGTGTGTGTTCCAGATCACTCGACGTTATGCTGAGTTTTCTTCAGCCATTGTCAGCATCAACCAAACGTTTCCCAACGAGAGGACAAACACACTGCTGGGACAGCTACAGGTTACACACACACACACACACACACGGTTAGTGCTGTAACTTTCTATCCTGATAACGATGTTTCCAGGTGGAGGTGGAGAACTTTGTGCTGAAAATGGCTGCAGAGTTTCCCTCCAGGAGAGATCAGCTCATCTTCCTCATCAACAACTACGACATGATGCTCAGTGTGCTCATGGTGTGTAAGTGTGTGTCTGTGTGTAGCTGTGTGTGCGTGTAACTGTGTGTGTATGTGTTCAGGAGAGAGCAGCAGACGACAGTAAGGAGGTGGAGAGTTTCCAGCAGTTGCTTCATGCTCGGTCTCAGGTCATTGATTGATTCATTGATTGTCACAGTTAGTGTGTAGTTTGTGTAGCTAATTTGTTAATGTTTGTAAATAAATAAACAGGAGTTCATTGAGGAGCTGCTCTCTGCTCCGTTTGGAGGAATGATCTCCTTTGTGAAGGAGGCCGAGGCTCTGATGGAGAACGGGCAGCTGGAGCGCCTGAAGAATGAAGAGGGTAGACACATACACACACACACACATACATGAATGTTCCTCATGTTTCTACGTGTGTGTGTGTGTAGCTCGTATCACACAGCTGGTGAGAGGTTTCTCCTCCTCGTGGAAACAATCGGTGGAAACGATGAGTCATGACGTGATGAGATCTTTCACCAACTTCAAGAACGGCACCAGCATCATACAGGTGTGTGTTGCTATGGTGACATGTTATTGTGTTGTTGCTGTTTACAGTTTGTTGTTGTTGTTTCCAGGGTGCGCTGACTCAGCTGATTCAGAGCTACCACAGCTTTCACAAAGTGCTGAGTCAGCCTGTGTTTCGCAGCCTATCGGTTCGCTCTGAGCTCATTAACCTCCATCACCTGATGGTGGAGCTGAAGAAGCACAAACCAAACTTCTGACACACACACACACACACTGGATGCTGATGGTTTATTGTTTATTTTTTTGTCCACAGACTGAAGAGGCAGCAACAACATAAACACTTTAACAATAAACACACACTTTGATTGTTGTATTTAATGTAACCACAAAGTTCACAAATGACCAATAAACAAACTGTACTTTGATTATTGTTGTGTATTTAATGTAAACACAACACCAAACACACATACACACCCAAAAATACAGATTAAAATCCTTAAGATTAAAAGACTGAACTATAAGCAACTCTTGATTGGTGTACGCTAACAGGAAGCTGGCCTGTGCTGACAGGAAGTTGTCCTGTGCTAACAGGAAGTTGTCCTGTGCTAACAGGAAGCTGTCCTGTGCTCAGACGGCCTTAAGCAGCAGCCCGTAGGGACGCAGCGACTCCTGGACGATGGCGCGGGTCTGGGCGGGGTTGCGGCCCTCGGGTATGTAAACCACCCACACGTTCTGGCGCTGACACTCGATCCGGTTTTTGGGGTTGATGCGGTTCTGCAGAACCACTTTGTACTTCTTCCCGTCGACTTTGGAGCTGAAAATCTTGCAGAACTTCTCGGCCGTCTTCACGTCCGGCGTGGAGTAGACGCCGCGTCCTTGCGTGTCGTCAGCGACCAGGCAGGCGGCCGCCGCGTCCTGGAAGTCCGGCCGCTCGTCCGGGTTCCCCTTGTGCTTCAGGATGATCCCCAGAGAACCGTCCATGTTGTGTCCGTGGTAGGACACCGGCCAGGCGTCAGTCCCCGTTCCCAGCCAGCCATCCCCTTCGCCGTAATGACCGACCACGCGGATGGCGGCGCGGTTCCACCCACAGGGACGGACGTAGCGCTCGTTACCACGAAGGAACTGCTTGTCTCCGTCCTGAGGATCATAGAGGAGAAGAAAAGAACGTTCAGAACAACAACAAACACAAAGGAACGACTGTCTTCAATCATATCAGATGCTACGTAGAAATTAACAGCCCGATCCTTTCAACACATCTACATGCGGTTGTCTGTGTACTATTTTATGGATTAGATAAATGACTCATCTCTTGTTTTTTAATTATGTCTATACGTTATATTATTAATACTTTAGAATCAAAGTATTTAAAGTATTACTTTGTTGCTGATGGTACACAAACAAATCCATCTTGACAAGCATGTCATTTACTAGATATACTTTCTTATTAATCTTTTATTTATAATGGTTTAAAAACCTTTTTCCCATTGATTTAATTTAAAATTTAAATACTATACGATTTCATCAAGTGCTCAGAAAATAATAAAGCTTTAAAGACTGTTTAAATAATACATAAACATCTATTTAATGTGATGCTGCAGGGTGTGTCGTTACATCACTACATGAAGCCTTTTTACCACCAGGGGGAGCTCTTTGTGTCATGTTTAAATGTGTACTATTAAAATATTTAACAAACTGTTATTACCTCTGTGAGACTTTGTGTGTTATTGTTGTTTAATCAAAAAGAAATAAATCAAAACTGATGTGACGTCACTGTCTTTAACGTGACGTCACGGGGCTCACCTTGACGTTGGTGAAGTCGTAGTTAAAGTTAGGGTGGAAAAAGTCCTCTAGGTTGATCTTGATGGTGGTTCTCAGACTGGGTTCTTCAACAACTTCAGGCAGGGACGGTGGGGTCTGGTACAGGTCCTGGTCCTGGAGGGACATGGTTCCCAGGCTGGGGTAGTCCAGCTCCTTGAGGCCTTCCTGTTTGTAGAACTGTCTCAGAGCCACTACGTTGATGAAGTCCTGAGGACTGAGCTGAGAAGGTCCTGAGGTGGACTCCACATTACAGCCTGAGAGAACCGACAGAGCCTCCAGGAGCAGACCAGGGTCCATCATGGAGATCAGGTTCTACTGCTGGTTCTGTGTGTGCTCCGTCTGAGAGCACAGCTTTAAACCACAGACACACACTTTCACTTTCATTTTAAACACAGGAAAATAGACTTAAAGACACAGACGATGCTGGGAACACATCGGGTCAGATGTGTGTGTGTGTGTTATTTGTGTTTGTCGTCGTCTTGTGTGTTTGTTGGACTAATTTTGTGTGTGCGTGTTTGCTGTTGATTTGTGTATTTTGTGTGTGTAGTTTGGTTCTCTAACTCCAGGGGGCGTTAGTTGTCCATCTCTGCTTTAGATGATCACAACTAAATGTTTATTATAGTTACTGCAGTGCCTGTAGGAAGTGTTTTATAGAAAAGTGAGAGCACTGTAATGTATGTGTTTTTATTTATTTTATTGTTTTTGTTAATTATTTTTTAAATTGATTTTATTTCTATTTATTGTTTATAATGTATTTTTATTGTTTTATACTCATTTATTTGTGGAGATCATTTGCATTGTTTTGGTTTTACTGTTTTGGAAACATTTTGTTGTTTAAATATGCTATATAAATAAAGGTGTGTGTGTCTAGTCGACTAATGAACGGCACAGAGCATAATATTTAGCACTGTAATATTTTTATTTTATTATTTTTATTATTATTACTCACCTTACTTAAAAACGTTGCTCATTAAGGACACCTGCTGGTCAATATTTACGAGTTGTTGTTTTTTTAAGGATAAAAGCCCTTTGTACAGTCACTCCTGTAGATTCTACACAGCTATCAACTTATCCTGAGTTACCATGACTATCTGTCAACATTGAGCTCTTCTGCAAAACTGCATTTAAGATAATTTCATGAAATAATTCATGAAAAGTATCATTGCAGTCCAAACAAATCTGACGTTGCACACCTTTGAACCAAGCAGCAGCCATGTTGAAAGTCTCAGGTCAATCTGAGCCTGATGCGCTGAGATATTTGAGGAACACACACACACACACACACAGACATTCCTTGCTGTATAGATAGATAAACTCAGATTCAGAAAACTTTATTGATCCCAAAGGGTAATTCATTTGTAGTAAACCTCAGAACATTTACATAAACAAACACATCACAAACAGTCACTGTGTGTCATTCCCAACAGTTCAGACCAGAGTAGAGGCTCAAGAAAACTAGTCCATAACAGTAGAAATAGAGCACATTTCATAGGTCTATGTTACTTAAGAAACACACTCCATTCAGAATTCAACAGTTCAGCGACAGAGTTGTAGAAACGATTAGTTTTCTGAAAAGGTTCATAAAAACGACGTCCAGAAGGCATGAGTGAAAACTCTGAGGCCAAGATACATGTCCGGACCTAAGATACATTTAACCTTCTTTTTTTTAACCTAGGGGAGGGGGAGGGGGAGGAAGCAGGAAGGAAAGACACAAGGTAGGAAATAGAAAAGGTGGGGAAGAGGTGATTATTTTAAAGTGAGATGTGTAGTTATAGTTGTGTATATTGTGTTTATTATGTTGTGTAATGAAACCAGTCAGGTGACCAGTGTGAAGCTTAGCTATAATGGTGGTGTCTGTGGACAGAGGGAAGGAGGAGTGGTAATACCTAGAACAGGTATTTTGGTGGGGGGCCTTGGGGTTGGGGTCAGTGACGGGGTGCGCTGGGTCCTCAGCTCCTTGGGGTTTTCTCAGGTGTGTATGTGGGGGGCGGTGGCTGCCTCTCGTCTGGGGATCTTGGGGGCCACTGGGGGGTTGCTTGGTCATGGAGGGGTGGCCGGGGGCCCCTTGGTCCCCGCTCTCTCTGCTGCCTGGCTGCATCTTCAGGTCTGGGTTAAACTTTGTTTAACTCCAATGATTTTAGAGAAGTTTTTGACAATGTTTTGCAGTTTTTATCTTTCACAGATAGATTTATATCAACTTTTAATGTGGGTGTAGCCATTTTGGAGCTTTCAGCCAATCAGCGCTCAATATGTGTATTTTATGACTATATGTAAACTAATGTACCTGTTTTTACCTTGTTTTTACCGTGTACAAAGGGCAATAAACTATTGTATTATTCTGTTCTATTTTGGGCGGAGTTTCTTTTTAAAATGAAGAAACAACGCCTGAAATAACGTGACTTCGCTCCGCCTACTCATACTGGGCTGTGATTGGTCCGTTTGGCGGTCAATCCTCACAAATCCGCTCATTGATTGGTTAACTTTGCTGTCAGTCAAAGAGCAAACCTTACTGCTCTCTCATTTGTCTCTCAGGACGCCAATCAGGAAAGGCCTTGCTGTGATTGGTGCGTTTTCTGCGTGTGGGCGGGAGTTTTCCGTTTCCTGTTTAGGACGTTCTTCGTTGATTATCGGAAGCTGAATCTTCATCTTTCGCTGGTTTTAGTTCAACCTTTGTTCGCAGGGAGCGTCTGTAAATGTCTGTGCAGGACTCTGAGCCGTGATTTAGGACAGTTTTTACGGACATGAGTGCGGAGCTGCTGTCGGACCTGGAGAGCCGATTTTTCGCCGACAACCTGCTGACGAGCGACGACTGGGGTTAGTACGGCCTTTAAAACACACTGATCTATGATAACGCTTTATTTCATCACATTATATCAGCACCGATGCCTTTACAGCCGCGTGGGGCGTTTATTATCCTTAAATCCTCATTTTGTCGACGTTAAACGATGAATTGTGAGGGTTCAGTGCTACATACACACTAAAGGAGGAAACGTGATTACACACTAGTGTGTGTGCAGAAGGGGGCGGACCGGAAACGACACACACCACACCGGAAGTACAGTTTTTGGTCAAATAATTAACGATACTTTAAGAACGTCGTAAGAGATTTGACCTTAGAATACGCATTAATGAACAAAAATGACAGTTACTACTTTTTATATTTGTGTTAATGTCTTTTCTTGTTTTAATTTACATATTTATTTTTCGTATTGTACAATATGTGTTAACAATTTAGTTTTACTGTATAAACGTATTATCAATATTTATTTGCAGTGTATTTATAAGATTATTGTGTGTGTGTGTGTGTGTGTGTGTGTGTGTGTGTGTGTGTGTGTAGATGCCTGTCTGTATCAGTGTGAGAACATGGAGGAGGACGGTGAGCTTAATGGGAGCCTGAAGTACAACACTGCGGTAAGAAAACAAACAAACAAATTCACACTCGTATGTTTAATTACATACAGTTTTACGTTAATTATATTAATAATGACTATAAACGTAACAATAAAAGTCACAAACTGAATGAAACAGTTTAGGTCTAATCTCATCTAAAATGTGTCACTAGTTAGCATCATATGCTAATAAGGGGGCGGGGAAAGTAAAGTCAGGCTTGCCATTGGCTTCAGAAAGTATTCCAACCAATCACAGAGCTGAATTTGGTTCTAATCCCTCCTACGTTATTACATTAGGTTTACTAGTACTACTACTAGACTAAACACATACTACTAGTGAGATGTTTATAAGTGTACTAGTCATACTCGTAATCAGAATCAACTTTATTGACCAAGAGTGTAT
The DNA here is from genome assembly GCF_900634775.1 of Gouania willdenowi. NCBI lineage: Eukaryota > Metazoa > Chordata > Actinopteri > Blenniiformes > Gobiesocidae > Gouania > Gouania willdenowi. Next base: position 70,282 of record NW_021144868.1, on the reverse strand, counting down.
GAATACACACGAGGAATTTGTCTTGGTGACCTGTGCTCTCTCAGATAGTGTAACATTAAATAATAACAATCAACTAGAATAAAGAAAAATAAATAAAAAAAGAAGTATAAACATAAATATAAGAGTAGTTAGACTAATATGTGCAAACTAAATAAAATAACATGATAATGATAATAATAGTAATAATAATAATAATGAAATAAAATAAAAATACAATAATAATAATAAGATAATAGTGCAGTAGTGCATTGATGAGTAGTGCAGGTGAACATTTAAATTAAAATATTATGTTCATGAACATTCTCAGTGACAGGTTGATCCAGGGTTGTTATGTTAGTTCCAGGTTATTTCACAGTAACAGAAACAGGTCTGACTCTCTATGACTGTTCAGTGTTGATCACAGTGACAGCCTGAGGGAAGAAACTGTTTTTATGGAGGGTAGTTTTGGCGTACAGTGATCTGTAGTGTCTGCCGGAGGGGAGGAGTTTAAACAGATTGTGTGCAGGGTGGGAGGAGTCTGCAGTGATGCTACCTGCCCGTTTCCTGACCCTGGACAGGTATAAGTCTTGGATGGAGGGCAGATCAACACCAATGATCTTTTCTACAGTCCTGACTATCCTTTGTAGTCTGTGTCTGTCTAGTTTGGTTGTAGATCCAAACCAGACAGTGATGGAGGTGCACAGAACAGACTGAATGATGGAGGTGTAGAACATGATCAGCAGCTCCTGGGGCAGGTTGAACTTCCTCAGCTGATACAGGAAGTACTTCCTCTGCTGTGCCTTTTTCCTGGTTGTGTCTATGTGGGAGGTCCACTTCAGGTCCTGTGAGATTGTGGATCCCAGGAACCTGAAGGAGTCCACGGTAGACACTTTGCTATTCAGAATGGTTAGGGGGGTGAGTGGGGGGGGGATTTCTCCTGAAGTCCACTGTCATCTCCATAGTCTCGAGTGGGTTCAGTTCCAGATGTTTCTGACTGCACCAGAGATCCAGCTGTTCCACCTCCGTCTGAAGGCAGACTCGTCCCCATCCCTGATGAGACCGATGACGGTGGTGTCGTCTGCAAACTTCAGGAGTTTCACAGAGGGGTCCCCTGAGGTGCACTCATTGGTGTAGAGGGAGAATAGCAGTGGAAAATAAAAACAGTTTTACTAGTAAAGGTTTTTGGTGCATGAGTAGAGTTTACTAGTCAAGTTAAATCAAACAGAGTTCTTAAATCATTAAATGATGACCTAGTAGATGATTTAGCTTTACTAGTAAACTCTACTAGTGCATCTTAAACCTTTACTAGTGAATCATTTTTAGTCTACCAGTAATACTAGTAAATCCATAGATTCACGAGAAAATGAAATGAAGTAGGAGGGATTAGAACTAAATCCAGATCTGTGATTGGTTGGAATACCTTTGAAAGCCTGGATTAATTTTCCCCGCCCCCTCGTTAGCATATGATGCTAACTAGTGACACCTTTTACTTAACTCAGTTGGAGAATGACCTAGTGCTCACTCTGGACCCTGACAACCCCACGTCTCCATGGAAACACCTGGACGACGAGCTGCTGTCAGGTAGGACTTGACCATGTGACCGATCACATGACATGTGTGAGATATCTCCCTGGGTTTTGTCTCACAGGAGAGTCTGCAGTGATGAACAGGGAGATGAAGATAACTCAGCCCCTGCCCGTGGACATGTGTGAGTCTGTGTGTGTGACTTTGTGTGTGTGTGTGTGTTGGTTACTGTGTGTGTGTTCATTATGTGTGTTCAGTGTTTCAGGTAAAGGCGGAGCCTCCGTCTCCTGCGTCCTCGTTGGAGTCGGACTGTTCTTCACCTGACCTTCATGTATGTCATCGTTACACACACACACACACACACACACACACACACAGTAACACACACACACACACACACACACACAGTAACACACACACATTGATGTTCCAGCTGGCCGTTAAAGCGGAGAACCCGCCCACTCCTCCCTACATGTACGGAGACGTTCTGGCCCCCCCCGCTGGGTTCCATGGAGGTCACCGTGGCAACGACTTCGGGGCCCCCGCCCATGCCCCAGATCGCCATGCCAACGCAGATTCCCACCGTCATCGCAGGAATGCCGACGCCTGCCACAGGTGAGCCGTCAGCCAAACCTTTTTACTTATTACTTAACTACAGAGTTACTTATGTAGTTACTAATTTACCTACCTACCTATGTAGTATGACTAATTCACTTTTATACATTGTTACTAAGTTACTTTCTTATTTACGTTCTCAGGTACTTACAGTAGTTACTAAAGCAATTCTGGCTGACCTTTGACCTCTGTGTGACCCTCAGTGCTGAAGACCAAACCCTCCATCCAGCCCCGCCCACTGTGTGTGAGTGCCCTGCCCGTCCCTCAGACCGCCGCCCCGGCCAAGACGCTCATCCTCCAAGGCCTGTCCTCATTGGACCAGAGACCAGGTGATCACACATGCCGCCCAACATAGAGGCTAGGTAGCATGAAGCTAAGTGAAGGTGTGTGTCCTGTCCTCCTGCAGTGGTCCTGTCCCAGTCCGTCTGCTTTGGCTCCGCCCCCACTGTGGTTAAGGTGGAGCCTGTTTCCACCAGTATCTCCCAGCACGGCCCCAGCCCCCCCCCTCATCCTCCCCCAAGTAAACCCATCGTACCTGCGACCAGCGTAGCGCCAAATAACAGCTGCAACGACGTCGACGTGAGTCCTTTCAAAATAAAAGACATAAACAACAAACTACACACTTGCACACAACACAACTGAAACAACACTAGATTTGTTACAGTGTGTCCATGTGTAAATGTATTGTTAGTGTGTTGTGTTACAGTGTGTTGTGTTCCTGCTGTAGATGAAGGTGCTGAAGCGCCAGCAGAGGATGATAAAGAACAGAGAGTCAGCGTGTCAGTCGAGGAAGAAGAAGAAAGAGTATCTACAGAACCTGGAGAGTCAGCTCAGAGACGCTCAGCAGGAGAACGAGAGGCTGCGGCAGGAGAACAAGGCTCTCAGGGAGAGACTGGCTGGGAAGGAGGTGAGGCTACGCTCCCCTCTGATCTAACCGGTAAAGGTCTGATCTAACCGGTAAAGGTCTGATCTAACCGGTAAAGGTCTGATCTAACCGGTAAAGGTCTGATCTAACCGGTCTAACCGGTAAAGGTCTGATCTAACCAGTAAAGGTCTGATCTAACCGGTAAAGGTCTGATCTAACCAGTAAAGGTCTGATCTAACCGGTCTAACCGGTAAAGGTCTGATCTAACCAGTAAAGGTCTGATCTAACCGGTCTAACCGGTAAAGGTCTGATCTAACCAGTAAACGTGTGATCTAACCGGTAAACGTGTGATCTAACCGGTAAAGGTGTGATCTAACCGGTAAAGGTGTGATCTAACCGGTAAAGGTCTGATCTAACCGGTAAAGGTGTGATCTAACCGGTAAAGGTCTGATCTAACCGGTAAAGGTCTGATCTAACCGGTAAAGGTCTGATCTAACCGGTAAAGGTCTGATCTAACCGGTAAACGTGTGATCTATCCGGTAAAGGTGTGATCTAACCGGTAAAGGTGTGATCTAACCGGTAAAGGTGTGATCTAACCGGTAAAGGTCTGATCTAACCGGTAAAGGTGTGATCTAACCGGTAAAGGTGTGATCTAACCGGTAAAGGTCTGATCTAACCGGTAAAGGTCTGATCTAACCGGTAAAGGTCTGATCTAACCGGTAAAGGTCTGATCTAACCGGTAAAGGTCTGATCTAACCGGTAAAGGTCTGATCTAACCGGTAAAGGTCTGATCTACCTCTCAGGGCTCTGACTCCAGCAGCAACAAACGTGCGGTGTGCGTGATGGCTGTGCTCCTCTTCGTCACCTTCAGCTTTGGACCAATCAGGTGAGACCTGCTGACTCAGTGTTTAGGATCCAGACTCCGCCTTCACGTGTACTGACTCCTCCCCCTGTAGCCTGTCAGACAGGAAGTTGTCGGGCCTACGGGATGTGTCGTTCACTGCACGCCGCTTGTTAGAGATGAACCAGCAGGAGGCTCCGCCCCCCAGCAGGAGGTCAGAGGTCAGGGCGGAGCAGGAGGAGGAGCTAGGAGCAGAGCAGCAGTGGAGGAGTGGAGAGACAGAGAGGTTCACCTCAGAGCCCTACCAGTTCAGGTACATGTTTAATCATTATCAATCGTTAATGCTGCGTGTGTATTTTTCTGATCGCTCTTTCCACTAGTGAAAGTGTACAAAGCCTTGTATTTTTTAATTCTATTGTATTTTTTCTGCCTTTAATTAATTATTGTTTGATGCTGTTATATTTCCTGTTTCCCTGTTTTTTTGGAGCTGCTTTAACATCTAAATTTCTTCATTGGTGGATCAATAAAGTTTTATCTTATCTTATTAATGTAAATATTCACCAATAATTATCATAAATATTTACTAATATTGTTTATTCATTAATGTTAATATTTACGAATACCATGTATTTATTAACATTAATATTCACTAATAATGTATATTTACTAATGTAAAGATTTAATGAGTCTAATGAGTCAGTGACTCTGTGCAGAAACCTGTCTGATGTGTTCAGTGACGTGAAGGATTTGGTTCTTCAGGACATCGATCGATACTTCAGCTCCTCAGACTGTCGACAGTTCAATCGCTCAGAGTCACTGAGGTAGAGCAACAACAACAACTACAGTATTATTAACCTCTGATCAGCTCCTGTTAGGACTGTAATACAGACATCCTGCTTTACATTTAGTGTGTGTGTGTGTGTGTGTGTGTGTCTCCAGGCTGGCAGACGAGCTCCGTGGTTGGGTTCATCGTCATCAGATCGATCGAAAAAAATCTGGAGGGAAACCAAAGATTGTGAAAAAGGCAAAGATTGCACAGGTAGCACACACACACACACACACACACACACACTGACTGACCTTTTTAACCTTACTGATTTACTGTCTAAGGTCAAAACCACACATCTGCATGTTTTATTATTATAATTAAATACATGTATTTATTTAGTCTCCACATGTCACCAGCACCATGAGCCTCGTCCATATCTGCTCCATCACAGCTGAATAACTGCTGAGTCATGCTGATACACAGATCTTCTATTTTTGCTGACGCTGGAGCTGCTGTTTAACAAAGATAAGCCTGTGTGGGACAGGAAGTACTGCCCAGACACAGAATATCCAGATTATTTTCAAAATAAAATAAACCGTGTTCATCCTTTTATTGACCTGTGGATGGAGTGTTCTGATCAGTATCAAAGCTGGAGCCCTGCCCCCACACTCAGAGGTGACCCCTGGTAGAGGAAAAACACTGACCTTTTCAGACCCTAGCACATATTCAGACAGCGCCCCCAGAGGCCCCACCCACCACCCTGTTATGCTGCCTACTTCCTTAACCCCCGTGTGAACCTGATGACCCTTTGACCCCGCCCAGCCCATGCTGCTATGTGCTACGCTAACCTTGATATGTGACACTGGTTGCTAGATGCCAAGCTAACGTGTGTGTGTGTGTGTGTGTGTGTGTGTGTGTGTGTGTGTGTGTGTGTGTGTGTGTGTGTGTGTGTGTGTGTGTGTGTGTGTGTGTGTGTGTGTGTGTGTGTGTGTGTGTGTGTGTGTGTGTGTGTGTGTGTGTGTGTGTGTGTGTGTGTGTGTGTGTGTGTGTCAGAGAGCTCAGCTGAAGAAGACCAACTTCTCCAGATATTTGCCGATCCAGGCTCATCGCTCCATAGAGAGGTAAACGCTGTGTCTGCATTACAGATTTTAGCAAAATAAGTGATATTCCTAAATGTTGACATAGTCTAATTGTGCGTTGAACGATGTTTTCATTGAACGTTGTTTTGGGGAGGAGTCTCGTAACTCTCGTGAAATCTCATCCTGTGAGACTTCGGCGTAGAAAGACGGATACTTAGAACTTCGTGTGTGTGTGTGTGTGTGTGTGTGTGTGTCCCTTTAACTGTGAATGAAGCCGTTCGACCAGTGGTGTGGAGTCATTGAGCGTTTGACTGGAGCATATTGATTATCAGCCGTACACTGTTTTTAGTGATTGACAAACTAAATGTCGGAGCTGCTGAAATGAGGCGGAGTCTCGTGTCCTACTCAGTGACTATGAAACGAGGGAGTTAACCCCCAAAGCTGAGGAGAGCTTCAACTACAGACTCCTCTGTGTCTGAAGACACAGGAAAGGTTAACATTTCTCTGCTCACTCTGCATTCCTTTGTTGTTTCACGTTTAATGTGAAACTAATGATAATAATCATCATCATTTTAAAGTCTAATGTTAAGAAATGTCCCAGTCGACTCTTCTATTTACACTATTTGTGGAAAGTGTTTTATTAGCATTTTTTTTTAACATATTTCAATATTGAAACATCTGTAAATCCTCCTCATGAAAGCGTGAAAGCTTTTTAGTGATATTTAGTGTTTTTACTGAACTATTTAGATTTAGAAAAACAGCTACTGTCACACTGAGCTGTTCCATCTGGTTCTGGTTCTAATCCTGATCCTGGTTCTAATCCTGATCCTGGTTCTAATCCTGATCCTGGTTTTAATCATGATCCTGGTTCTAATCCTGATCCTGGTCCACAGTCAGCTGCAGGTGTTTCCTGGTCCTGAAGTGACCAACAGTGACTTCTTAGACGCCATCGACCGCAGAGAAGATACTTTCTACGTAGTTTCATTCAGACGGGTGAGAAAGTGTGTGTGTGTGTGTGTGTGTGTGTGTGTGTGTGTGTGTGTGTGTGTGTGTGTGTGTGTGTGTGTGTGTGTGTGTGTGTGTGTGTGTGTGTGTGTGTGTGTGTGTGTGTGTGTGTGTGTGTGTGTGTGTGTGTGTGTGTGTGTTATTAAACTATGTGTGTGTTCTAGGACCACCTGCTACTTCCTGCTATCAGCCACAATAAAACCAGCCGACCTAAGATGTCTCTGGTGATGCCAGCCATGTCTGTGAATGGTGAGTGATGATGATGATGATGATGATGATGATGACATAAGTCTTTTCACACACTCAAAAATCTCGCTGTCATTCAGTTCTCCAGCATGAGAATGTGTAAATATAATTAAAATAATATCTTAATAAAATAACCATGGACCTGGTTAGTGAATAATAAACTCATACTGTCCTTTTCACACTCAGAAATCTCATTCATATATTTTATTTATAAGCTCTTTTCAAAAACTCAGACACTTTACAGTTGTTAAAACAACTGCACAAATCATAAACAATAATAAGAAAACCCAGTAATTCAATTCCTAGGAATCGTTTGTTTGCTTGTATTTCAATTCCACTTATCGGTTCCTCTTACGTTGTAAATACGTAACAATAAACTCCTGTATATTGTGTTTATTCTAGCACCAAGTGAAGCTCCTCCCACCATGTAGTTGTTTGTTGTCCACCTCCTCCACCCACAGCTGTGGGCGTGTCTGAAGGTCCATTTATAGAAATGTAAACAAAGGCTAAACTAAAGCTTTATTGTTTAAATACATAATTATGAATTCATCAATTTGATATAGTGATTTTGTATATATTATTATCCAGTGAAAACAATCAATACCTGGTGGATTAAACTAGAGCTGATATTCCTGCAGGAAGTTAAAGAGACAAAGATAATATAATAAAGAGTTAAAGCAAACAAATCCATTTGTATTATTTAATTCTCTCACCCAATGAGAATCAATAAGAGAATCCATAAGGAATTGAATCGATAAGCAGTATCGATAATGGAACCGGAATCGCTAAATTCTTATCAATTCCCATCCGTACTCATAAGTTAAGTTTGTAGAAGGAATGTAAACAGAGGAGGTCTGTCACATCATTCCTGGGTCAGACTCCTCCCCCTGGAGACCCTGGTAGTCTGTGTTTTCATCATCCAGGGGTCACCTGTGTGGAAGCAAGAGGACTGTTTGCTTCCATACTGTTGCTGAGCCGCTCCATCAGTTTTTAAAAGTGCTGAGATCAACCATAAGTGACATCATCAGAAAACCAGTCTGAATATGTGTAATATTAATAATATAAACACTAACGATCTCTGGAATAACATTATAAACGCTGTTAGGTTGGAAATATTACAGTGAATGAGTTTAGTGTATATCCCTCTGACCTTTGACCCCAGGTCAGAGTGTGAAAAGGTTTATTGATGATGATGTCCCACAGAGACCCTCTATGACTCCTCCCCTGGTTATGAGATGATGATGATGGTCGACTGTGAGGTGATGGACACTCGAATCGTTCCCATTAAATCTTCGTCTGTTCCTGTGTCGCTGCGTGATGCTCCGCCTCCTCCGTCCTCCTCCCATCACCATGGCAACCACACCTCTCTGAGAGGACGCCACCACCACCACTCGCACGCCAGGGCGCAGCGCCGAGGGGCGGAGCTCCTGATCAGCCAGTTGGAGGGAGTCTGAGGACGTGAGGTCACACACACCCATCTTTGTTTCCATGACAACCGCAGCGCGCCTACACACAGTACGACAAAAACACACTAAGGGATGAAACGTGTATAATAGATAATATTGATACTAGGAGGGATCTCGCTCGCCTTCACCAACAGGAAGTGATGTTTGTTTATTTATGAGCTGTAAATAATGTGTAAATATTCAGTTTTTCACCGTTTTTTAAAAGATGTTTTTTTTTAATTGTCCCACACAAGCTTGTCCGTGTGTGTGTGTGTCCGTGTGTGTGTGTCCATGTGTGTGTGTCCGTGTGAGTTAAGCTGCTCCTGGCCCCACCCCCTCCCTACTGAAGGCGTGCCGTGACCAAACCGTACGTGAGGAATCCTTGTTTTTATCGTCTGTAAATGTTCTGTTGTTAATAAAGTTGATTCAGACTTTATTTTGTGCCTCGTTCTTCCATAGGAAGTGATGTTTCAGTGTGTGTTTACAGGTGTGTGTGTTGGAGTTGTTAATGATGGAAAAGCTGAACGTTGCTAATTAAGTGTGAAATTAACAAGCAGCTCATTAATGACGGTGGGAATCCGCTGGACAAAAGCTCAGCGTGAGTCACTCGGCTTCAATTTAAACACAGCTCTTATTGTGAAAGAGCCTCGCTGCTTTAACAGCTTTCACCATTTATAACAACTTTACAACATGACGTGTCAGCATTTCTTAATGCACAACTACAGTTTGTAGATTACACAACTGGCAACCCCACACACAAAATGACTTAAACGTACAAAACGGCAACAAAATCACACAGTGACTAAAACACAACAAAAACACACAACAAATAAATGTAAAACAACTCTAAAAACATAAAATGGCAACAAAATATAAAAATCACACAAATTGACTCTTAAAACAGAAAACGTAAAACGCACAAAGCAACACCATGAAAAAACTGTTCCTTTGTTGTTTCCTGTTATTCCTCAGATTGCTCATTATTCTAATGCTAACATGTATGTTCGGCCCCGCCCCCTGTCGCTGATTTAGATGCTTTTTTTTTCAGTGGTTTTTAAGTGATTTTGAATCATCGGGCTGTGGTCGTCACTGCTGCCCCTTAGCTCCTCCCCCTTCTTAGATCCTCCCCTACAGCTCTGGAACCAATCCCAGCGTCCCTCTGAGTGCTACTCTTTCAAAGCTCAGGTGAATTTAACGTGTGTTTGTCCTACGCTCCCTGAACGCAGCGCTCTGATGGTCATTGTTTCAGTTGCTCTTAAATAAATAAGCACACGTTCCCTGTGCACGTGTGACGTCATCACCTTGACACGTGTAACGAGCTCGACCTCCCACCACACTGCGTCACACCTGAACGCAGAACACCGTTCAGAGCAGACGTTACACACGTAGAAACAACGATCCGATCAAAGAAAGATCATCTTTCATTCTGTGATCGTCGTGTTTTTTTGTTTTCATTCTTTTTGTGATCGTGTCTCTGCATCATCATGTACCTTTTTTTGTTCTGCGATCGTCCTGTCGTAAAGCAAGTGTGTAACGGCTGCTGCTCTTTAAACGTCGCGTTGTGGAGAAATGAAGGTTCCTCACGTAGTAAATGTAACGGCTTTGTTTCCTCTGAACAGGAATGTGTTTTTCCTGCAATAAAAGTGTTCCTCCTCAGCCAGATGTGGAGGTGATGGTTTCTCCAGATGTGGCTGAAATATGCATTGCTAATGTAAGGCAGCGAGCGGCAGACGCTAGCACACACACAATCACAATTTTTTTCTTTGTACGTTTTTGTTGTCATTTTGTGCGTTTGTTTTTGTTCTGATCTTTTACACATTTTTAAATAAAAATGTTTCTGTCCTATTGTTGAGATTTTTATCAACTTTAATCATAGTGGGCGTGGCCACCAACATGATTTTATCTGATCTGAGGGTCACATGATCAACATGTCAGCATTACATTAACAACCAATCAGAGCACAGGGAGCAACAATGAGTTTCATTTGTGTATTTTTCTTTACTTTCTGTGTTGTTGCTTTTGTGTCATTTTCTTCTGTTTTGTGTAGTTTTAGTGATTTTGTGCGTCTCTTGGTTGTGTTGTGGTTCAGGTGGAAACAAAAGGTCAAACACGTCCTTTTCCACATATTGGATCAGTATTAACATGATGGTGGAGGAGGGGGCGTGGCTTCAGGGACACCGGTCAGAGTCCTTCCCTGAGTCGGATAAACTCATCTTCATTCACTGATGAACAAAACAGACCAACAATGCTAATGTGCAAACAACACATTAGCATTATATGGAATAGCACAAAAAATAAAATAAATATGGGCAGAAGATTAGCAGGTATAGTTCCTGATTTTAATTTTAATATTTAATTAAAAGAAAACATGTACAGTTTATTATACCAATGTAAATGAAAGATTTGGCGCCCCGTCAGCAGATGGCGACCTTGGCAGCCGCCTGTGTTGCCTGTCAGGTAGGCCGGCCCTAACACTACCAAATAGACAAATTGTGACCCTGGTTTAATTGCGTTTGTGGATCAGCCAATCAGCATTCAGCTTACAAAACACCATCGGACACGCCCCCTTCCTCCATTACATGATGAAAAATGGCGCAACGTCATAATGCAAGTGGAGTTAATAAAATCTGTCGACAAGGAGCGTGGAAGTAAAGTTTAACACACACCTTTTACTTTTGGTTTTGTGTGTTTTTAAAGTCCCTTTGTGTACTTTTACTACTTTGTGTTTTGGTTGTTCTTTTGTTTGTTTTTGTTGTTACTTCCTCCAAGGAGCTAATGATGCTAATAATGCTAATCCTTATCGTTATTCTGTGTTCTCCGTCTGTTCATGTGATGTTTAACATCTTGAAATTCTGAACTGATTAAACTAAATGTGTTTAGCTGATATGTGTATGTATGAATGTAGAGCAGTGTTTTTATAGCTCTATGTTCCTCTAAGATCATGTTGTACATGATTTATTTGTGTCTAAACTCTTTCCTGTGTCTCGTCCAACATTAACCTTGAATTTATTCATTTATTTCTGATGTTTTGCTCTTTTTAGAATGTGAACTTCATCTTTTGGTGGATTTTAAAGAGTCGTGCCACAAATTATTATTGATGGATGAGAAAAAGTGTGTTCATGTAAAAATAAAACTATAATGTTAAATAAACTGACACGTGTTTCTGCGTACAGTCATCTTTGTGTGTTTCTGCGTCTGTTCTCCAGCTTTGTTTTCCTTCTGCACGTATCGTGTTGTACGTGCACGTGTCGCACACGCTGGGAGGTCGTTACGCTACAACATGTTTATGGTCTGATCAGACGCTACGGTGTGTGTCCGTGGCTCCGCCCCCTCAGCTCTATGTCACTGATCTTCTGGACTTTAGTTTATGTTCTTTACATCAGTGACATCATGATGATGATTTAGTGTTTAACCTCTGCTGAGAAACGTTAAAGACCACACACACACACACACACACACACTAACTGAAACTGAGTCAGTCACCATGGTAACAAACTCTGACTCCTCCCACATGCAGAAAGCTGTTCGGTTCACATTCCATTCCAGTCTGATTGATATCAAAGATAATATACCTTCTTCCTATTGGCTGAGCTGAACACAAAGGTATTTTATTAAATGACTTCCATAGTTACGTGTAAAATAAAAACATTCTATAAAGTGTTGATCTAGTCCTGCATTGTTTACATGTGTGTCTATTATTATAGATCTACGTCTGTGACACATTCTGTCATCATGTTGTCATGTGACTCAGTGTGTTTTATTGTTAAATCGTCACCAGGTATAACGACGACCGGTTGGAGCACTACACCAGTAGGTGAGCTTCTTCTGCAGCCGCTGGGAAAAGGGGCGTGTCCTCCTGTGGGAGGGGGAGGAGTCTCTTTCCTTTGCATCGTGTGGGTGCAGTAGCAGCAGGAAATCACCTCCACAGCCATGATGCTGCCACCACCGTGCCTCACACTGTAGCCCCTGTGAGCGCGGAGCGGCGCCCCCTGCAGGTGGGTGACGTCCTCTCTGTGTTTCTATGACACACACACACACACACACTGTGCACATGTTTTCCAGCCGTTCTCCACCCAGTAGGGAGCTGTAAACGTTACATCACAGAGAAGAGGAACATTCTCTGAGTCTGAGGAAACTCACTCAGTGCCAGTTGGACACGGACACACACACACAGAGACGAACACACAGACAGACACACACAGACGGACGCACAGGGACACACACACACAGAGACGAACACACACACACACACACAGACGGACGCACAGGGACACACACACACAGACGGACACACACACAGACGGACACACACACACAGACGGACACACACACACAGACGGACGCACACACAGACGGACGGCTCCATCCTCACTCTCATGTACTTCTACATTTATTTACCATTTCCTCTTGCATTTTTCATTTTTTACTTCACATCTTATTCACTTTTGATCTTATTTTGTTTTATATTCTATATTTGATCATTTTTGTAATTGTCTTTAATTTGCGCTTGTTTTAAATACGTTTTGAATGGATGATAAACATTAAACCAGTTACTCACGGGATCTTCGTCTCTTCCAGGACCTTCATCTTCATCACACCATGCTCGTCTTCCTCATCCTCGTCCTGCTGACCCGTGCGACCTCCACTGAGCTCAGAGGTCAAAGGTCGCCCACGCGGGGCGTCATCAAGGTAGCTTTAGTCCCAGTGTTACAGTTTGGATGGTGATCATGTTATCTGGTGAACAGTTTGTTTTCACTGAAACGTTGTGACAGATTGTGTTTGGATTGGGATCAGATAGATTTATATAAAAAAACAAAGTGGATTTTGTTTAAATCTAATTATAAATTATTGTTAAATTGTTCAAACATGTTAGATATTTAAGGATCAGGAAAATGAGAACGTGATGAGTGATAAATAAGAGAAATAAAGTATGAAGGATGTTCCTCCATGAGTGAAGTTATTTATCCATTTTATTATCCTTGGGTTAATTTATCCCCATTCAATGTTTATCATTCAAAAAAATAATAGTTGACTTTTTTTTCTAAATTTATTGGTACAATTGAAATACCAGGCAACACCTGTATTTTTAAGGTGAATATGTATCTGGCAATTTGAAAAAAATGGAAAAAATAAGAACCTGTATCTGGATTGTTTTTACTGCTTAAATTGAAAGTAATAATACAGGAAAACAAAAGACTGACCTTGACCTAAAACATGACCTTGAGCAAAGGTCAAGGTCACTCATTGAAAGGAAATGTTGTTCAATGGTACCAGTCTGAGCTCTGGATCTCAATTTGTTTTAGAGAAAAAAGTCTTTTTTTGTGACGTGATGAACTTTGACCTCTACTGATCTTTTTACTGATGGTCGTACAGCTTTGGTCTAATTAATCAAATACTTCACTTTAGATGAACTTTTCATAAATGTAATCATTGAACTTATACAATTGTGTCTGACACTAAAACTTGGTCAATTATTTCCTGAAAATCATTTTCTGGAGGCAAATATCCCTGTGGTCAGATTGATGTTTTATATATATATTAATATTAATATTAGTGATATTTGAGGATAATTGGAGGGTTAATAACTGTGTTTGTTTCTGCAGGTTCTGATCTCTGACGGTTCCTCCCACACGGATCCTTCTTCTTCTTCTTCTTCTTCTTCTTCTTCTTCTTCTTCTTCTTCTTCTTCGTCCATCATCAGAGGTAAACACCAAAGCGTGTGAACAGTGATGTGCTGAAAAAAAAAGTACGAGGTTAAAACTCGCAGCGAGAAATCACTGCCCACCACTACACACCGCTGGTGCGTAATAACGAGGGGTTTGGGGGGGCATGCCCCCTCCTGAAAATGGACAAAAATGATGCTAAATGATAGATTTTGGTGCATTATATTAGTGTAATTGTGGCTTTTCTTTTGTCTATTTTGTAGCACTTTTCTCAACATGATGTATTTTCTCACCTAGTTTTTGTTTGTTTGATGTATTTACAAGTTAAAATCTGGTATCCATGGTAACAATGACAAAGAATTGAGCATCATCATCAGTTTACCTCTTTCCAGTGTAAAATGTACCAACTTATAGTATAGCAGTAGTATGGGGGCGTGGTCTGTTAGTAGTCCTCTGTAGAATACTGTCTGGTACTGGAACATATCTGCATAATTTACATTATCTGGATGTTTAAAGTCTGTGTAAAGCAGAAATAAATGAATGTTATGAGTCTGAATATACAGTATGTGCATCTCTCCCAGGTACAGTAGAGTCAGAACTACGCCCACTAGAGGCGAAACACACAATGGCGGTGCAAAAAAGTGCTTATTACATTGAAAATGTAGCGGACACGTTTTATTCCCCTGAGTCTCAATATGTGGTTTGTTTCCAGCTAAGGGCCGAATTGCGCTCTCTGAGACCGCTGAAGTTTGGTGTGCTTCAGCAGCAGGGTCGTGTTAATGCTAATGATGGAGAGGCGTGTAAAACTGCTGCTTGGTAGAATGAATGAATGAATGAATGAATGAATAAATAAATAGTTGAAGGTGTTACGGCAAATTTGCGGTTGACCTCATTTGGAGACATGATTTATTGCTCTGGTTGAATGATGGAGTCCAGGCGAGGCGTTGATGATTTTATATAAAAGGTTTATTATAAAACTAAATAAAAAAGAGTACAAAGATGGACAAAATTAGTGACCGCCCCGGGCGGACGTCCGATGATGGAGTGGCCCACAGTTCTAACTCATCATATATTCCCCCTCAGTCCCCCTCCCTCCTCCCCCCAGGAGATAAAGAGGACAGAGGAGGTGAAAGAAGAGGGTGAAAAGAGACAGTTTCTTCTTAGGTCAAAACAACCAGTTCTCTGGTATCTGCTGATTGTCGTGAGTGTTGGAGGTGTGTGCGTGTATGGTGTTTGTGTGTATGAATGGATGTGTATTGGGTGTGTATGTGTGACTATGTGAGTGTGTGTAGGCATGTGAGTGTGTGATGCCTCCGTGTCTGAGGCATAAGATGTGTTTTGGGAAGCTGACCTCGAGAAGAGAGCAGAAAACATGAGACAGCAGAAATGAAAAGTCTCAACTTAAAGCCTTAAAAAGAATAAGGTCTATGAGTAAATATGTTAATAAACATAACTAACAACAAAGGTGACTAGAGAGAGAGTAGTAGACGATAACACCCGCCGCCTACGCTTCTGGACATCCCTGATTTTTAGTGACCTGAAGCTCCTGCTGTTCTCATGTTCTCTCTCCAGAGGTGGACCTAGCTCCTGGATCTCCTCTGGTTCTGAGCCATCACATCCAACTGGTCCCATCAGGTTCTGGTCCTGGTTCCTGTAGCTGTGAGCTGGACTTCTCCGTCCTCAGACGGCGAGTGGAGACGCTAGAGAAGGAAGTGTCTAATCTGAGGAAGAAATGTGGAACAGACGAGAACAGCTGCCACGCCAAGGAGAGCAAAGGTCCCTCATTCATAATAACACATTTAATCTCATATTTAATATTTTCTTTAATCTCAGTTTTCTCTAATCTTTAATCTCATCTTTAATCTCTAATCCCAGTGTAAATCCTCCACAGGTGTGGGTAGCTCTGTTGATGTTGACCAGTGTCCTGATGACTGCAGTGACCAGGGTCGCTGTGTGGGCGGACGCTGCGTCTGTTTCTCTGGTTTCACTGGTACAGACTGCTCTGAAACATCATGTCCTGGCAGCTGTACCAGCAGGGGGCGCTGTGTGGGCGGAGTGTGTGTGTGCGGTGAAGGATTTACAGGATTGGACTGTTCACAGACGGTCTGTCCCAGTGAGTGCAGCAGTAACGGTCACTGTGTGGACGGTCAGTGTGTCTGTGGGCGTGGCTTCACTGGTACAGACTGCTCTGAAACATCGTGTCCTGGCAGCTGTACCAGCAGGGGGCGCTGTGTGGGCGGAGTGTGTGTGTGCAGTGAAGGATTTACAGGATTGGACTGCAGCCAGTGTGAGGAGGGCCGGAGCGGAGAGGACTGTCAGAGCGGTGAGACCCCCACCATTCTCTCTGTAGACGTTTTATTTCTCTTTCTGTTTCTCTGTAAATGAACGTCTTTTTCTGTTTTTCTGTCAGTGTCTCAGCTTTCTGCTCAGGATGTCACTGACACGTCTGTGACGCTGGTCTGGACTTCTCCGTCAGTCCAGTATGATGTGTATTACATCACCATCAGCAGTCAGGTTAGACGATTAATAAATAATATATAACATCAGCTCAGGGTACATGTGGTGATAACGTTTGGTAAACACTGTTCTATGTCCATATGTTGAGGATTTTGTTCACGGACCAGTGGGTGTCCCTGATTTTCTGTTCTGAAAGATGGGAACCCTTCTGGCATGAGCATTAACCTAGCATTAGCATCAACCCTCTGTGTTATAAAGCAGAATATATGATGAAAATTGTTGAAATAAGATCTGAAACAATCTAAGAAAGTTGAAAACAGTTTGACCAGCTGAAGGTCAAAGTTGAAAATGAAAATATTTCAACGTCATCCGTTCTCTGGATCTTTGACCTTTGACCTCGTCCTATCTGTTCTTCTTTCCGACATTGAATTATGAAGCGTTAGTTTTTCTGAGGGTCAGTGAATGCGTCATTGTGTTGCTGTTGTTGTGTTTTGTGTGTTTCCATCTGAAGGCGCACACACAGCTCACACATACAGATGTAGGATGGATGCCTGTCGCCACGGCAACGTGTAAACACCATCAATAACACTGTCTGCTGCCAGATCATTGACACACACACACACACACACAAACCAGACGTTCCTTAGCCCAGGAAACAGATTCATCTCCAGGCCACCGACGTGTTGATCTGTGGAAGTTCATTGATTAAAGTAACGAGCAACACACACCACACACACACACACACGCACACACACACACACACACACACACACACACACACACACACGCTGCTACTACAATTACATGTTGCTATTGGCTGAGACAGATTATGACACGTCATTGGACAATTGTGCGTCACCAACTGTCACTGTTGGCCACGCCCCGCTTATAAACTCTGGAGGAGGGACTAGTTTTCCTCCAATCAGAGCCCTCAGTGAGCATTGATTGACGCTCTAATGCTTAATTTATTCCTGCGGTGATGTTTGTGACTCTGAGCTTCTTTAAAGTTCAGATTCTGGTCTAATCAGAGGCTTCATCAACCTATGTGTGTATTTACAGACATTTAATGTGTGTTCCTGGTTTGTGTGTGTGATGTCATTGACAATGTCTGATGATGTTTGTTGATGTTTGTTGATGTTTTGTTGACGTTTTGTTGATGTTTTGTTGATGTTTTTTGACGTTTGTTGATGTTTGTTGATGTTTTGTTGACGTTTGTTTATGTTTTGTTGACATTTTATTGACATTTTGTTGATGTTTTGTTGACGTTTTGTTGATGTTTGACATTTTGTTGACGTTTGTTGATGTTTTGTTGACATTTTGTTGACGTTTTGTTGACGTTTGTTGACGTTTTATTGACATTTTGTTGGCGTTTGTTGATGTTTGTTGACGTTTGTTGATGTTTTGTTGACGTTTTCTTGATGTTTGACATTTTGTTGACGTTTGTTGACGTTTTGTTGATGTTTGACATTTTGTTGATGTTTTGTTGATGTTTTGTCGACGTTTGTTGACATTTTGTTGACGTTTATTGATGTTTTGTTGATGTTTTGTTGACATTTTGTTGATGTTTGTTGATGTTTTGTTGACGTTTGTTGACATTTTGTTGACGTTTATTGACGTTTTGTTGATGTTTGTTGACGTTTGTTGATGTTTGTTGATGTTTTGTTGACATTTGTTGACGTTTGTTGATGTTTTGTTGACATTTAGTTGATGTTTGTTGATGTTTTGTTGATGTTTGTTGATGTTTTGTTAATGTTTTGTTGACGTTTGTTGACATTTTGTTGACGTTTATTGATGTTTTGTTGATGTTTGTTGATGTTTTGTTGACGTTTGTTGATGTTTTATTGACGTTTGTTGATGTTTTGTTGACGTTTGTTGACGTTTCATTGACGTTTGTTGACGTTTTGTTGACGTTTGTTGATGTTTGTTGATGTTTTGTTGACGTTTGTTGACGTTTTGTTGACGTTTGTTGATGTTTTATTGACATTTGTTGATGTTTTATTGACGTTTTGTTGATGTTTGTTGATGTTTGTTGACATTTTTTGACGTTTTTTTGACGTTTTATTGACGTTTGTTGATGTTTGTTGATGTTTGTTGACATTTTATTGACGTTTTGTTGACGTTTGTTGATGTTTTGTTGACGTTTGTTGACATTTGTTGACGTTTATCTGTAACGTAATGGTTGTTGGTGACGCCCTGGTATCTCTTCTGTGTGTGCGTGAGTAGAAGGAGAGCGAGGAGCCGATTATTGCTCAGGTGGACGGGGGCCACTCGTCGTTTACTCAGAGCGGACTAGCATCAGATCAGAGATACAGCGTTAGCGTCGTCGGAGAGGTCGGAGGTCAGCGGGGGCCGGAGAGCACCGCCCACTTCCTGACGCGTATGTTTCTCACACTTCCTGTTCTTCCTCTGGTTAAGTGAGCTTTATATTCACGTCTGATGCTCCTCCTAGGCCTCGCCCCCCCGTCCGACCTCCGCGTGTTGAAAACCACCTCCAGCTCGGCCGTGATCCAGTGGACGGAGACGCCGGCACTGATCGACTCCTATCGACTGACTGTCACACCAGCTGACGGACAGGGGCGGAGTCAGGAGATCATTGTCCCTGCTGGGAGAAGTTCCGCCCACATCACAGACTTGGAGGTGGGACGTTTGTATGTGGTGGAGCTGGTGGCGGAGCGGGGCGGGGCTCGCAGTGACGCGGTTACCAATCAGGTGGTTTCTGGTGAGTCACGTTTGATTTTAAGAAATAAAGTCTCAGCAATCTGATATTTTGTTAAATTATTTAGAAAAAGTTTTGATTGTATTTGTTTTTAATGAAGTTATTTACAGTTTTGGAATAACCTACACCTGCAGTCTGTGTGGACGCTTTTCAGAAAGGCTTTTGATTAAATTGCTTTTAAGTTTTATTCACCTTTGATGATGTTCCTACTGTTGTTTTAAATTATCTTGTGTTTTATCATCCTTTTGTGATGTTGCAATAGCATTTTGCCTATAGTGCTATAGAAATAAAATGTACTTACTTACTTACATTAATAATAATAGTTATAAACAATAAAATGATGGTGTCTATTGTTGTGTTAATGGTACCATGTTCATCTGAGGCCAAAAACACTTTTTTACAATACTTTGATTTTGAAATTCTGACCTATTTGCTCACATAAATTGCTGAAAAGTCTTACCTTTCGCGTGATTTCTATCAAATGATTGTTTACCTGAAAGTCACAGAGCAGAAATAAACATTCTGTGTTTGAAAAGCAGTTTTTTCTTCCCTTTGGGAATGTTTGTGCTGCTGATGTAATGACCTTCACATGTCCTCCACGTTTACAGGAACACACCTTTTAAAGCTTATTCAAACCTTTTCCAGACCACCTTTCTTTCATTTTCTAATCCTGACATTTGTTTTCCAGGAAAACATCTTCACGTTTGTACTTTCAGGTTGTTTGTGGCGCTCCCTCTGAGGACAGATGAGCTGCAGAGGGAAACTAACCCAGAGGTGTCTCTTTTTCTTCAGATTCAACCTGGTGTGGATGATCAGTGTCATGCTAACGCTAATAATCCAACCTTCACATCTGCAGGGTTCACATTAAGGACGGTCTCCACAGAAAGTTTGACCCTAAAGGACACCCAGGGACACGTTCAAGATGGTAAGGAAAGGGTTCAAGCTTCTGAGCAGCAGAGGAATGATGACCGGAAAGGTTTAGGAGTGTCTACTGGGTCTGGATCTCGACCTGCTTTAATCAACGTGAGAAACCGCCTAAGGTCAAAGGTAGCACCAAGGTTCCAGGTAAGCTCCAGCTCTGATGGAGGGCCACAGACGGTACCCAGACAATTCAAAGCAGATCTCAGAGACGCCCTCAGAGGCCAGAGAGCAGGAGCAAAGTCTTTTGAGAGGACGGAGGATGAAAATCTAGATCAGGTGCCAGAAACTGACTCAGACAGCTGGGAAGAGAAAGCAGATGTTGGCGGGAACCGCACCCCGACGCAGCCGAGCAGCAGAGGGAATTGTTCAGACTCAAAATTGGTGGCGGCGACGCCCCATGGATCAGGCCCAGAGACGCCCCCTGCTGGAGATGTCCGTCACTCAGCTGATCCTTTGCACAAACTTCTGACGGACACGTTTGAAAGGTTGAACATCTCAACATTCTCTGTCCACCTCTCAAAGGCATCAAACCTCTCTGAGTGCAGAGAAACAATGAGGAGGCAGATTTTTGGAGGTCTGAAGCCACTGTTGTCATCTTCATCTGCAGACGCTTCTTCACAACCTGAACCTTCATCACCGTCGTCTAACTTGGCTTTAGTCGAAGATGTTGAACGCACTAAGCAAACGACTGACAAACAGGCATCAAGGTCATCTGGGGAAAGCAAAGAGCTGCTGTTCCGCCGCACAAAACCAAACCGTGAATCTTTACTGAACCAAAACCATCATCTAAGGCCTTCCTCAAATCACAACCAACAGGAAAACTCACATAAGGAAGGAGAAATCCGAACAAAGTCTACAGACACGCAGACAGAAAACCCTCAAATCCCAATACAGCTCCTTCCTCGTGGTGCATATCGGAGGCGTATCTTATTTAAACCCAGACCTTTTCAAAATAAAACTGTGGTTCCTCCGTCTTCTCCTTTAAAAACTAAACTTGAGATTCAAAATTTTTCCACAATTTCACCTCACTTCACTTCCTTAAAATCCAGCGTGGACGCTTCAGATTCAGAGTTCAATCAGACCCTCAGTGGGAGTGGTGTGTGGTCCTCCCCTCAACCAAACGCCAAAGTTGGGTTTCCTAGAAAACATCCTCATGGTGCATCTTTACAGAACCGTACACACTACAAGTATCCACAGAGAATGATGCGGAAGCCTTTTCTGAACAGAAAACCTGCAGCTGGAAGCAGGTACACTGCTGGAGGTCAAAGTAACCAACTGGCAAGAGACATTATCCCTGAAAACAAACCCCTACAGCAGCACATTCACATTAAAGAATCAGGAGAGAACTCTATGCGTAGAACAATCCACAGCAACGACAGGGTGGGGGTCAATGTTCAGGAAGGTCAAACTATTACCAAATCCACAAAACAAACCCGTCGTCTCACCTTAAGACCATTAGTGAGAACTACGGGAGAACATCTCGCAGAGCTGGACGACCACAACCAGAGAACCAACTCAAGACTTACAAGTTCAGTCATGAGAATAACAGACAAACTCCACAATGAGACCGATGAGTCTTTGACAGACAGAGAGGAAGTCAATGTTCAGGAAAGACAAACATCTGGACAAACTTTCACAAGACCAGAGACGCCCCTAAAACGATACGTTATTGGACAACAAAATGTTCAGATAAGAGACCACACTGTAGACGGTAGGGAATCGCAGCAGCTAGAGAATGTTTCAACTGTTCCTGTCTTCAGCAGAAAGACATTCAGAAACACTAGAGTCCAAAGTGGACCAAACGTCGATAATCATCAAGATTCAAGACTAATTAAACTCTTTGGGAAACGACCGCCGTTACGAACTACAGGACAACATCGCACCGAGCTGAACGACCACAACAAAAAACCTGACTTCAGACTCTCACATCTGCCCATGAGAAGAAGAGTAGAACACCAAAATAAGAACGATGACTCTTCAGTCAAACTACTCACTGATGGTGAAGAAACAATAACTGACGACAGCATTGACACCAGAATCAGTACCGATACACAAACCACGTTAACACCAAAGTTACAGCAGCCAATAGGATTGCATCGCACTGGGATTCCACATCTGAAGCAGAGTGAAAACCAAGTACCTGAAGGTTCTGTCTTGCAAGTCCCTACAGTTCAAAGTGAAATGGGTTCCAGATCAACCAACCATAATAGAACCTTGACAAAGGTTCTACCTGATTCGGCTAGCTCCACAGAGTCGGACGATCATCCTCCAAAGTCTGAGTTCACTCTGACGTTCCTTGGAAAGGTTCCTGGTCTTCAGTCCAGACTGAACAAGCTCGTCATCAGCACAGGTAACCCCCCACGTGACAGTACAACCACCTGAGGCTACTGTACCATACACGCTTATCTCCTGTCAACTAATCAACTCTGAGTCTGAGCAGAACCTTCAAGAGTTCTCCTTCTGCTCTTGAAAACTGTAAACCTGTGAGTTTAGAGTTTCATATCTGTCATGTTGTTTGTTTTCCTGGACTTTAGTTTCAGGGACTCAAGGCTTGTTTGTGTCGTGTTGGTGTCAAACTAAAGCTGTATCTGTGCGCTTCCATTAATGTGTGAAATTATGACATTAACCTAATGTAACATAACGTGAATGTAATTCAA